>NW_005842977.1:139554-150111 GCF_000455745.1 Alligator sinensis | reverse complement strand
CCCACACCCTTCCAGGTCGAAACCGACCCATCCACCACGACTCTCTGGGTGCGACCCTCTAGCCAATTCGCCACCCACCGGACTGTGTAGTCATCCAAGTCGCAGCCTCTTAACTTGTTCACCAGTATGGGGTGGGATACCGTATCGAAGGCCTTCCTGAAGTCTAAGTACATGACATCCACCCCTCCTCCTGTGTCCAGGCATTTCGTAACCTGGTCATAAAAAGAGACCAGATTAGTCAGGCACAATCTGCCTGCTACGAACCCATGCTGGTTTCCCCTCAGCATAATTTGTCCTGCCGGGCTCTCACAAATGTGAGCCTTGATAATTTTTTCAAAGACTTTGCCAAGGATGGAGGTGAGACTGACTGGCCTATAGTTGCCCGGGTCCTCCTTCCTCCCCTTTTTGAAAATGGGGACCACGTTGGCCCTTTTCCAGTCCTCCGGGACTTGGCCCGTGCGCCACGAGCGTTCAAATATTCCCGCCAGTGGCTCTGCAATGATGTCGGCCAGTGCCTTCAGCACCCTTGGATGGAGCTCATCCGGGCCTGCCGACTTAAAGGCATCCAGTTCTTCCAAGTGACTCTGCACCATCTCAGGGTCTACACATGGAAGTCTGGTGCCTTGCTGCTGCCTCCCTACAACCCCAGTGAGAGACTTGTCGTGCCCCTCACTTAGGAACACAGAGGCAAAGAACTCGTTGAGGAGTCCCCTGCCCGTCACCAATTGTTTCTGCCCATTTAGCAGGGGTCCTATTCCACCCTGGGCCTTCCTTTTACTCCCTATATATCTAAAAAACAATTTCTTTTGTCCTTTACTTGGGATGCCATCCCAAGTAAAGATTACAAGATTATTAGACATGATGTTGCTAGGGGGCACTGAAAAACACCTTGTCAGGCTACTGCCTGAAACCTTGGGCCTTGGTTTGGCCACCACAGCTGCCCATCACATCCTGCCACCTACAGCTGACCATGCTGACTGGGTAAAGCTGGCCTAAACCCTCTATTATTAAGCCCTCTGTCCGCTCCCTGGCATGGGAGTAACCAGTCAAGGGCAGCTGAGCCTCCACTTCTCCCATATAAGCTCCTGAGCAGGAACAGGAAGTGTCTGAGTCACAGGATTCAGCCTGATCTTAGATGGCTCTGCTGGTGCCTCTGGCTCTGCCTGCTTTGCTTGGATTCCTGACTGAGTATGTTCCTAGATCCTGCTCTCAGATTGATTTCCTGGCTTCCTGACTTGGCCTGTCCCTGGATTGTGCTTGCTTCTCCTGGCCCTGGTTGGCACCTTGATTCCTGAGTGGCCCCAGACCTGGCTGCCCAGAGCCTTGCATGACTCACCAGGGATTACACAGTGCATGTGAAGCAGACAGCTTGATTTTGTAAAGATCAAGCACAACAATGACTACCATGAACCAATTAGGCAACTCATAAACATGAGTTGTACTTGGCAGAAATACAATGGATATGGTCATGCTTAAACAATGTGTGTTATGTTGTTCCTCACCTACACCACACCCAGAATCCACTCTATAATGGGTTCAGCCAGATCTACAGTCAGCTACCTGCAAACACAGAATCATAGACACATGAAAAATGAAGGTTGGAAGGGACCTTAGGAGGACATCTAGTCCAACCTCCTGCTCAAAGTAGGACCATCCCCAAATATATCATCCCAGCCAAGGCTTTGTCTATTTGGGTCTTAAAAACCTCTAAGGATGGAGATTCCATAACTTCCCCCGGTGACCTGTTCTAGTGCTTTACTACCCACCTAGTAAGAGGTTTTTTGTAGTATCTAACCTAAACTCATCTTTAATGGTGCATACATCATGGTGCACTTTTCAATTGACAACCAATGGCTTAGTTGTGACTAATATTATTAACTGCAGATGTTTCTACTAATGAGGCTCTATCCACCTCCAAGAATGATAAAATTATGCATATGCCCATCTACAATACAACTCAAATATTTCCTATCTTATGAGGTAGACTTAAACTAGAGCTGAAAGAGAAACTGGAGCTATTTACATTAGCCTCCGGAGGATAGAAATCTTTTTCTTTAGCTCTCTGATGCATGTAATGCTGGAAGTTTACAGAAAGAGACATTTTGTTCCCTCATGGATAAACATGCCCCCAGGCACCAAAGCCACATTGCTGCTTGTAAATAGCAGGTACTCTATTTTATCAGCTACCCAAATAAAACAGAGGTACAAAAAACAAAACAACTATGAGCTGTACAGTAAAAGCAGCTACTTCCTTCACCTCCTGCACCCTTCCAGCCTGCTAAATATATTGTTTGAGCTACCACTTTTCCCCAGCATAGGATATTTTTAAGATACGTTTTTATTGCTTGTCCATTCCTGGTACTTCCTGGTTTGAGAATCATAGCCACTTTCCTTCAGCCGGCCAGACTATATGTTCTCTCTGTGACAGTTTCTCCTGGACATCACCTCTGAAGTACATAATTTTCAACAAACAACTTGGCTAATTTACAGCTAGATTGTGCCCCATGTCTGCTACAAATAATGGATGTTGCAGAAACTGCACCTTCTCATAAGGAGCACTAGGAAAAATTTGGACACCAGGACACCCTTTTCAGGTATAATTCCTCCCTTGTTGCCACCTTCTTTCTGTGGTGTGAAAACATACTGCTTGCTTCCACCGCTAAATTGTTATTCTGTCCCCTCTAGGCTAATTCTGAAGTGTTGGCCAATATGTTCAGCAGGACATTTTATTCCTTTCTATTTCTCTCTTGAAAAAGAGTTGGTGAGCCTTTGCTGCTTGCTTCCCCCAGTGGGTTCAGACCAAAAGCCTAGCCAGCTAAACTAAGAGACTTAAGTGTGGATTCCTAATTGATTTTTGGGAGGTTGTTGGGCAGTTGCTTATTTCAAAGCATCATTTAACCCTTAGTCTCCTGTGGCACCATACAGAAAAAGAGCATAGGCCCCTGATCCCCATGGCAAAATTCACAGCTGTAAGTTGGGTGTACATCAGGTAACCAACAGGAAATGCAATGAAAAAGGATGCACCTGAAATCATACCCCTCTCTGGCATGTAGGAATCATAACTCAGGGCTACAAAGAGGTGTTTCATTCCCTGAGTTAGGCACCCCAAAACCTTTTATTTGAAGAAGAACAAGAGTCAGAGATACATTCTTAAATGCTGAGGGTGTTTCCAAGGGCTGGGTCGTTGGTCTAGGTATTGGTGTTGATGGTTTGGTCATTCAGAGGGAGCTATTTTTAGACCTACTGCCATTGTCTCTCTAGCACCCTCATTCATCCCCATTCATTCAGGAACCAGGTTACAGAGGAGGGGTAGGAGGGGTAGGAGAAATGTAGAGATACAGAGGAGGGGTAGGAGGGGTAGGAGGGGTAGAGAAATGTAGAGATACATTTCTCTACAATAGAGTAGTAATCTGAATACTTGCTCTGGAAGTGGGAGCTTTGTATTGGTTTTCTCTCTTGGCCTGCGGGGATTCAAATGCATATCTGTAACTTCTGATAAAAGTGCTATAAACACTGTGTGATAGCTTAGTCAAAGATTTTTGGGTCCCAACAGGTCTTAGATACTAAAAGCTGCCACCATTGTTCAACATTGTAAGGGCCAAGAGCCTACTCAGAAGCAAAAGTCTTTAATGATGTAAAACTTACATGTTTATAAACTAGGTGCCTCCAAGGTTTGGTAGCCACTGGCACAGGGTTTTTTAGGATTTCCATTTTGAATTAAAGCAGAAGTTCTTTCATGGATGTAGGAGATTTTTTTTTTGATTTTGATGAGATAGTCTACAGAATTTGATTTGCTTGTCATATCATTTTGTTAAACCATTGTTTACTTCAAGATTTCTTTATTCTGAGCCAAGAGACTGGTTCACTTATGAATATTTGATCCTTGTTATTTGCAGTTGAATCATGTTGGATACATCTGTCATCATCTAATATAATTTCTTATTCTAGTCTGGATTGTTTTAATTTATGTTCAAGAGAGAAGTTTGGGAGGGGGAACAAATCAAAGGGGCTGCAGATACACTACACTCAATTATGCAATTTTTAGAAGATACATTTAACCTTTCCCTTTCTGAGTCACATAGTCTGACCTAAAACTTAATTCCTAGAAAAAACTGGATAGGCTGTTCAAGTTATTGGTTAGAGGTTAGTGTGTATTACTTGAGTATCTGGCCCAAGACACTTTCCCTCTGGCAAAAGGATCTTCTCAACTGGCATAAATCAGACTAGTTACTTCTTTACAATAAAGCAGCGAGGAGGAAAAAGACCCACCACTTTTTGTATAACTGTTTCTCAGGGATTCAAACAGGGTGGAATAGAATTACATTGACATGCTAAGTCCACATTGGCACCTAGTAGGTGGAAAAAGAATTGACAAGCATCTCCTACCTGTAAGTCCCTTTCTTCATATAATCCCTCTGACAACATTTGCCAGTCCTCTCTAGATGATCAAGAACTCTGTAAATTTAACTTAATACCACACAAGCAAAATGTCAAAAAATATAAAAGCATAATCTGTTATGTCATAAACACAAACATAAACAATTATATAAAAGCATAAACAGAACCTTCTCTCTCCTTAAGCTACTGGACTTCACCGCAAGTAGGTAAATACACACTTTCATAGCATAGCTATTAAAGATAACTTATTTCCTTTAATGGTGTTAGTGAAGTAGTTGATGATATTGTAGCAAAACCCCCAGTTTCTCTTTTTCTCATTTTTGTTTTAAATGCATTCCCTCCCCTTCCCCAACCATTTCTGACTTTGTCTCTCCCTCTCTATTCCCTATAGATAAATATAAGTGAGCTAAGACATGGGATAAACTTCAGCATTTTGTTTTGGTAGCAAGTTGTATTTGTTTTGTTTTTTCTCCTTTAGATTGTATAATTATTATGTTTATATTGATTTTTACTGTTCTATATTACTGTTTTACTGATACTATATGATTTAGGCCTACATATGTAAATTAGCATAAGTCATGTTAAGTTTTCATTTTGTTTGTCAAGTCTCCATCCTGTCCCCAGGCCCAGTTGTGTAACCCATGACTCACACCTACCCCTCCTCTGTAACCTGGTTCCTGAATGAATGGGGATGAATGAGGGTGCTAGAGAGACAATGGCAGTAGGTCTAAAAATAGCTCCCTCTGAATGACCAAACCATCAACACCAATACCTAGACCAACGACCCAGCCCTTGGAAACACCCTCAGCATTTAAGAAACAAAAGATGAGGCAACCCACCATTGTGCCAGGCTGCACGTGCTCAGTAAGAACATGGGGAGCCCTCTGGAACAAGACTGACCTTGCCTGGACAGGCCCTCCCCATAGGAGATCAGAGCTAGTCTGCCCCATAAAAAGGGGTAGTGAAGACTGACTCTTTTGGACGCCCTCTCCATCTGGACGAGCACCATGCCACACCACCTATCCACCCAGAGGCCCTGCGGCCGACCCCCCTCTGGACATCACCTAATGGACAAGGACCCCTTTCCAGCCTGGATAGGTAGCTATCACCCCCCACCCCTTCTTCAACCAATAACTTCATGGGGCTGTGTAATGTGTTGTCTGTTTAATAAAACTGTTATTTGGACCCCTAAATTGGGTTTTGTTTTACTATGGTTTGGCCCTGCTCCAATCTCTTCTCCTCGCCCCTCTAACTTCTGTCTCATTTCTCCCTCTCCTGCTTCTAGCTCACTGCCACCTCCAACACCTGCCCTGATATCCTCTGTGCCTCCAACCCCCCTGTTTCTTTGCCACTGTCTTATCCCCAATGCCTTTTCCTTTTCCCCTGAGCAACCAGGTTTCTGCCTCAGTTTCTTTCCTGGCTGTCTCCTCCTTGCCACCACTTATCTGCCCCCCCCGGTTAATATCTCAGGTGTCTGCTTCAGTTTCCTGCCCAAGTCTACCTTAAGTAAATCCAAACCTCAGTTTCTCAGACAGCTTCTCTGTAGTCCACCAGTTCTAATCCCGGTTCTGGCAACTTTCACTCCCTACGCTTTAACTCTCTCTCTCTCTCTCACCTTAACCTTCCCCCAGGTACCCCAAGCACACACATACACACTATACCATCCAAGTTAGGAACTTATCTATGTGTAGGTGGGCTATATGTGTGTGAACTGGTGAGTGTATGTATGTATATATGTGTGTCATTGTGTGCATGATATATGAATTAGTGATCTGTGTCTAATTTATAGTGTATGTGCTTGAATTGGTGATAGGTATGCATGTGCTTAGGCTGGTTTGGATGTGTATTTGCCTGAGTTGGTAGTGTGTGTGTGTATGCAACTAATTGATTTGTGTTTGTCTATGTGCAATTGTGTCACACCCTCCTGTCTAACAGCGCAATATTGAGATCCTGACAGTTGGCCTGATCCCACAGGGTAACAATATAATTTATTCTATATAATCTCCTCTTCCAAAACAAGTATATTTCCCTTTAATATCATAACTAGGGATGCTTGAGTGGAGTACCAGTCCAAGGTACCAATTTACAGAGGGTACAGGAAAGGTAGCCCCTGAAAATCCTGTGCTGTGGTAACAAGCCAGGGTGTGAGGAGGCCAAACTGAAGCAATAGAAAATTGGCACCCCCCACTAAAGCTCTTTCTCAGCATCCAACTCTGGTATCTCTATCCAGAGCACCAAAACTAATGCTGATGCCTTTGTTCCCCTTTAATATTATGAGATTATTTTATGGTTCCTTCAATCAGGATTGGTGGGTGATGTTTACAGATCAGCCAGAAGTAGCTGGGAAACTGGGTATAGCATACTTGGGACCAACTAGCTGCTTCTGAGCTGTGGCAAACAATCAGATGATAAATCATCTACTCCCTATAAAAGTGAGCAAGCAGTTCAGTTGTGTTGAAATACTACAGGGACAAAGGCATGAAAAGAATTAACTGAAACAGAGCGCCAAAGGCCCCTGTTATTTAAAAGGGAAGGGATAGCAGGCTAGCCTTGTTGTGTAGGCAGGAAACTGAGCCAAGGCTAGCTACACTGTGATGAGCTGGATGAGTAGTGCAGATTTCCAGGCAGCCAGAGGATAAAGGCTCTAAGCAGCTGGGATTAGATGCAGTAGGGAGGGGCAGGCTGCTTATTAGGGAAAAGGAGAAACCCTGTGCTTGATTAGGGCAAAAGGGGCATGGCTCCAAGGCATATAAACCTAGTGCCTGGAGAAAGGTAGCCAGTCTGGCTTGATGTATTGTAGGAAATAGAGCTCCCAGGAAAGAGGGGCTGTAGGTACCAAGCTACCCTGACAGATGAGATCTCCAAGAGAAGGAGAGCTGGCAAAATGTCTTTTATCCAAAGTAGGGCAGGTTTTGTTTGAAAATGGTGGTTTGCACTTTTGTTGCAGTTAAGTATACAACTAGAGGGCTGGATGCAGCTATTTGGGGTGGTTAGGAGGCCATGCATGGGTGCCAGACGGGCAAGCCAGAGTTGGACTCTGCCAAGGGCTTGAGGTAGATAGACAGACACAAGCAGAAGCTAAAAGGAGGGCCTAAGGCCTGACCCAAGGAGTGGGTACAGATGGCCTCAGGCTGAAGAAGGCTAAGGCTTTGCAGGCCTGAAAGATGCCTTAGCAAATGCTTAGCATGAGTAACACCATTTTGTCTTGACTTAGCTAACTAAACACCACTAAAAGCAGAGCAAGTGTGTCCAGTTTAGAGCGACCTCTGTATAACCCATGTCAGTAAAAAAGTTAAAAATGGATATAGTAGCAGTCTGAGACAGCAGGACACAGATGGCAGTCTCAGTCTACCAAGAACAACCTCTGTGAAAGATGATTGGTGACATATGAAACATACAAAAGTAAACTACAAAAACAAGTATATAAAAACTTAAAGAAAAAGACTTGGGGTGGAGGGGGGCAGGAGCAACACACAAGAAAAGAAAAAGTGACACTTACTTGAACTGTAGAGCAGTGATGGATGTCTGGCCAGCTGAAATCATTGTATCCATCAAAAGGCTCACGTAAGAATATCTTGGTTGACTACTAGGGCTTGCTTAGAAGTTAAACATTTAAAGCCTTGTTTAACAATTGGTATTGCTTATGTGTTCAATAAATTAGGATTTCAGACCAGAATAGACTGACCAATCATTTCATTTCCATTCATCCCAACCCTTAGCTAAATTTAGCCCGAGCCCTGAGGAGGTGATTGATGAGCCAGACCAGTGCAAGTGGGCCCATGCTTAGGAGTCTGCAGCTAGTGTAACTGGCGGGCCAAGGTGAAGACGGCCAAAGCCTGTACAAGTCAATGTGAGAGTCTGGAGTGACATCTGTGAAGCATGAGCATGGTTATAGGGGTGGACAGAGCCTAAAACACACCAAAAGGCACCTGGTATTCTAGGACACTAATAGAGCCAGAAGGGCTGTGACTGGTTGCCCAAGTGGCAAATTTGCAGTGGACTGGGCACTCAGGGCAGCATCTCAAACCCTTTGAGCAACATCAAGGCATGACAGGAAAAATAACAGGGAAGGGTACCCCAATGGGGTAGAGTGAGCAGGATCTGCATATCCAACAGGAAGTGTCATGGCACCCCTGGAGCATGGGTTGGGACACATTAACCGATACGCATTTCATTGGTTGGTGGTCTGTGGATTATAATCCTAAAATGAGGTTTATGTAAAGATCAGAAGATCTTGTGGAAAATATGGCTGACATGGTAGACTTATGTTTTTTTGAAGATGCTGAGTTCCTGAAGAAAAAGGATGTGGCTTGTGTAGCTGGAGAACGTTGAATGAGTAGGCTAGGAAGGTAGCCCATTTGTTTATGAGGTCTTTCCTTCCCTGTTGGCTATTTCTTGCTATTTTTAGAAGTAAACCCAGTCTGCTAGACATTTCCAGATAGAAAACAAAGAACAAAAAACATGTGTCTATATACTTGTAACCTACTGGGGATCCAACCCAGAATGTAAGAATCATTTTATGAATAATATATTTTCTTGTTTATAGCATGCTCAAGACACAAGTCTCTTGACATGTGACCTCCTTAGATACATGGTTGGCTAGGAAATAACTCTTTTTTTATTGTATTTACTTGAATACAAGATAACCCTGATTATAATAAGACCCCTCCAATAATTTGATTCTATGAATGTAAATTTTATAAATTTTGTTAGAATTTTCCAGGTATAGAAATTAATTTTTGGAGATTTTGCCTTGAACTTGTTCCCCTCCCATTGTTATAGCAAAGAAAATAAATCTGGGAGTTCAGATTTACCCTTCATCCCTCTGAAGCCCCTTCCTCTCCTCCCCTGCTTGCTGTTGAACCCTACTCTCCCTGAGCACATGGAAGTGATAGGTATTTGAAAACCCTGACTTTTGAAATAAACATACCTGTAGCAATTTGCAAGTAGGTAAATTACTACAAGTACCCATAGACTTAGTTTATGCAGGATTGATGCCTTTGGCTCTTTTTGAAACTTCTGCTAGTTTTAATGGTTTAGTACAGGTACTCCATAGACAGACTTCTAAACAGTATTTTTGTACTTATATGTAGTACAAACTGTGCATATTAGTCCAACACCAAAAGGCTCATGACTTATCACGTAATTCACTGGGCTGGTTCCCAACAGAGTCAACAGCATTTCAAGCCATGGTGACTGCAGAGATCAGCACCATAGTGTATGTGCGTGTACTCTACCCTTCCCTCTCCCTCCACAAAAAAAATCCATGTGCTAATTAGCCCCCCACTCATGACTGGAATGGGTGTTCTTGTCATGTGTTCTGGGATCCTCTAAAAATTTATAAGCAGGGCAGATGAGGTGCAGGGCAATCTGATCTGGCTGCATCTCATGGAGGGCAGGGCCACACTAATCATAAATAACAGGCTGAGAGAGGGATTTCATAGATTCATAGACATTAGGGCTGGAAGGGACCTTGGAAGATCATCAAGTCCAGCCCCCTGCCCAAGGGGCAGGAAGTTAGCTGGGGTCAAAGGATCCCAGCAAGATAAGCATCCAAATTTCTCTTGAAGGTGTTCAATGTAGGTGCATGAACCACCTCCAGTGGCAGGCTACTTCAGACCTTGGAGGCTTGGACAGTGAAAAAATTCTTCTTTATGTCCGGCCTGAAACGGTCTTGCTGGAGTTTATAACTGTTTGACTTTGTCATCTCTTGGGGCACTCTGGTGAACAATTGTTCCCCAGATACTGATGGTCACCCCTGATGAACTTATAGGTGGCCATCAGATCACCCCTGAACCTGCGCTTTTCCAGGCTAAAGAGTCCCATAGCTCTCAGCCTGTCGTCATAAGATCTGTTTTCCTGACCTCTGATCATGCACGTAGCTCTTCTCTGGACTCTCTCAAGCTTCTCCACATCCTTTTTGAATTGAGGAGCCCAAAACTGGATGCAGTACTCCAGCTGCGGCCTCACCAAGGCCGAGTACAACGGGAGAATGACGTCCTGGGATTTGCTTGAGAAGCATCTATGGATGCAAGCCAGCGTTTTGCTTGCTTTACTGGCTGCAGCATCACATTGAAGGCTCATATTCATCTTGTGGTCAATCATGACCCCCAAGTCCCTTTCATCCGTAGTGCTAACCAGCGTAGCACTGCCAAGCCT
>NW_005842977.1:133650-134751 GCF_000455745.1 Alligator sinensis | reverse complement strand
CACCCAGCACTCTTCCCTGCCTATGCAGGGGGTCAGACTCGATGATCTCAAGCAAATCCCGGGACGTCTCAAGCAAATCCCGGGACGTCTCTCAAGCAAATCCCGGGACGTCATTCTCCCCCTGTACTCGGCCTTAGTGAGGCCGCAGCTGGAGTACTGTGTCCAGTTTTGGGCTCCACAATTCAAAAAGGATGTGGAGAAGCTTGAGAGAGTCCAGAGAAGAGCCACGCGCATGATCAGAGGTCAGGGAAGCAGACCCTACGATGACAGGCTGAGAGCCCTGGGGCTCTTTAGCCTGAAAAAGCGCAGGCTTAGGGGTGATCTGATGGCCACCTACAAGTTTATCAGGGGTGACCACCAGCATCTGGGGGAACGTTTGTTCACCAGAGCGCCCCAAGGGATGACGAGGTCGAATGGTCACAAACTACTTCAAGATCGTTTCAGGCTGGACATAAGGAAGAACTTCTTTACTGTCCGAGTCCCCAAGGTCTGGAACAGCCTGCCACCGGAGGTGGTTCAAGCGCCTTCATTGAACACCTTCAAGATGAAACTGGATGCTTATCTTGCTGGGATCCTATGACCCCAGCTGACTTCCTGCCCTTTGGGCGGGGGGCTGGACTCGATGATCTTCCGAGGTCCCTTCCAGCCCTGATGTCTATGAAATCTATGAAATCTATGACTCCAATTTCCACATCATTAATGAAGATGTTGAACAATATAGGTCCAAGGACAGAGCCTTGGGGGACCCCACTGGTCACAGGGCACCACAACGATTAACTTCCTTCAACCACTACTCTCTGGGTCCGACCACAGAGCTAATTCCCAGGCCAGCAGATCGTGGTGGACCCAAGGCTGCAGTTGGCCAGTTTTTCCAAGAGGTGATTATAGGATACCAGACTGAAGGCTTTTCTGAAGTCAAGGTATATGACGTCAATCTCCTCTCCCTTATCCAGGTGATAGGTCACCTGGTCGTAGAAGGAAATGAGATTAGTCAAGCAAGACCTACCCGCAACAAACCCGTGCTGGCTATCCCTTAAGATGTTGGCGTCGGCCAGTCCATTAAGGATGGCCTCTTTAATAAACTTTTCTAAGATCTTCCCC
>NW_005842977.1:125834-133597 GCF_000455745.1 Alligator sinensis | reverse complement strand
TTCTTGAAGATAGGCACCACATTGGCCTTCTTCCAGTCTTCAGGCACTCACCAGAGTGCCAGGAGTTCTCGAAGATCCGTGCCAGGGGCTGGGTTATGATGGTAGCCAGCTCCTTGAGTACCCTAGGGTGTAGATTGTCAGGGTCAGCTGACTTGAAAGTGTCCAGCCTCTCAAAGTGTTCCTTCACGAGGTCAGCATTGATGGAGGGCAGGGAATCTCCCTCACCCAGGTGCCCCTGTTCCGTAGTGGGCAGGGGCATCCCGTGGGACTGATGAAAGACTGACACAAAGTACCCTTTTAATCGGTTGACCTTTTCCTGGGCATCGGTTGTCAGTTGTCCCATCTGGTTTAGCAGGGGTTCAGTGTTGCCCTTGCTTTTCCTCTGGCTCCCCACATATCTAAAAAAGGACTTTTTATTGTCCTTGATACTTGTAGCTAGTTGGAGTTCCATCGCAGCCTTGGCTTTCCTGGTTCACTCCCTGCAGGACTGGGCCAGTGAGGAATATTCCGCCTTGGAGGTGGATCCCGTCCTCCATCCTTTGTAGGCCTTTCTTTTTAGCCGCAGGAGGTCCGCTAGTTCCCTGGAAAACCAAGGGGGCTGCTGTGCCCTTTTGGTGCCTTTCCTCTGAGACAGAATAGCATTAGCTTGTGCATTGAGGATCGGTCCCTTGAGGAGCAACCACTCTTCCTAAGCTCCCCTCCCCTTGGGGTCATGGTCCCTTAGGGCCTCAGTGACAAGCCTCCTGTGCTTGTCAAAGTCAGCTTTCCTGAAGGCAAGAAATTCTGTATTGCTGACTGACTTGCCAGGGAGTAACAGAGGGATTCTGGGTAAACTGTTTGGGGCCCTATTTGTGATGTTTGCCAGGCATTTAAGGCTGATGAAGAAACAGAAATCATTGGAAATGGGCGAGTCTACATGAGACTCTTTAATGTACAGTAGTGTAGTTTACTGCACAGTAAGGGCACATGTCTACATGTTTGCATGCTTACTGTGCAATAAATGACACTACTCATGAATAAATATGCTACCTGCAAATGCAAGTAGCAAATTTACTTGCAAGTAGTTACTGCACTGTAAAGCTTATGTCGATGCCAACCAGCAGCAAATCTGTTCCTGGTCAGCCTGAGGCTAGCCCTAGGGCTCTGGACTGGGAGTCTCTCCTGCCTCAGGGCTGGGCCAGTTGTACGCCTGCCCCAACCTCAGTTTCTTAAAAGCCTGCAGGCATTTTGAGTCCTGCAGCACGTGCAGACAGCCTGACGTCACTCCAGGTCCCTGTGTCCCCCTGAGCAGGCTGCAGGCTAGCCACACCAGCCTGCCTGCACCCCAGCGTCACTGCCTGGCACCGCAGTGCTGTGTGGCTGCCAGTCTTACACCATCCAGGCCTGCAGGGTTCTGCAGGCTCCTGCCAGTCATGTCTTCCCCCAGGCCCAGTTGCAGGCAGCTCCTGGTCACCGGGGCCAGCTCCAGGTGCCTGCAGCCTGCCTGGAACCTGCAGGTGCTGTGGGGCACAGCCTCTGCATGCGGTTCCTAGACCTGCACTGTGCCCCAGCACTGTGCTGCAGGCAGCTGCTCAGGCCCAGCAGCACAGAGGCAGCCACACAGAGGCCCAGAAAGCTGGCATGGGAGCCCTGGTGGCCTCATCCTCACCAACACCTGTGCCCACCACCTGGGGCCCCAATTGGTCCATGGAGGAGACTGGTGACTTCCTGGTGCTGTGGGGTGAGGCAGAGGTGCAGCATCAGTTCACGCGGGGCAGGTACTCCAATGTCCATATGTATGAGGGGCTGTCAGGTTCGATGCAGGAGTGTGGGCAGTAGCAGTTGGCGTGGCAGTGCCGCATAAAGACCTTATGGGCACAGGTGGTCACCATCACTGACCACAATCATCGGTCAGGGAGTGCCTGCAAGTCCATGCCCTTCATGGGGCAACTGACATCAATCCTTGTGCCACAAGACTCAGGCCGCAGCTGTCCTGTGTACAGCAACATAGTTGGCTTGCCTGAGCCCCTGCCCCAGCCTGGTACCCACGGTGATATGTCACCGGGGGTGGGCTCCTTGGGTCTCCAGCAACCTGTTCTGCCAAGCTTCCCTGGCTGTATACTCTACCAGCACCTTGGGGAGCCTGGACCAGCACCTGCTCCGACAGCTCTGCAGCCGTGTCACCGCTGGGTGCCAGCAGCACCAGCTTCTCCCTGAGGGGGACGGGACCCTGGCTAGATGCCCACATGCCACGCCCCACTGCCCAAAGACACTGCCCAGAGCCACAAGCCATTGCTTCCAGCTGGGACTAAGTGGAGCTGCTGGCCATGTGGTAAGTCCCGCACTGGGGGGAGGGCATGGCCCTGCCCCTGCCCCTATCCCTACCCCTCCTGGCCCAGTTGCAGTCCCCTGGGCCTGGGTTCCCTCCACACAGCATGCAGGGAGGCAGGAGACTCAAAAACCTTATTGAGTGGTCTATGTCCCTGCATCTAGGAGGGCACAGGCCTCTTACATGCTGAGGATTGCCTCGATGCCAGCGGTGATGTCCTCCTTGACTGTGCGGGGGAAGGAATATGTAGCCACAGGTATCCCTCTAGGTGGAAGCAGAGGTTGCGGGGCAGCCTGGGCTTGCCCCCCACACGAGCAAAGTTCAGGGTTGTGTACCAGGCTCGCTGGGGCACCTGGGGCACCATGGCAGTCAGCAGCAGTAGAGCCTAGTGGGTCAGGCACCCCTTGGTCCAGGCAAGCAGCTCCTCATGCAGCACCCAGGAGATGCGCAGCAGGGACATGCTTGGGGCACAGCGTCTGGAGGCTGGCCCTAGGGCGCCTGCCCAGAGAGGCCCCCTGCAGAGAGAGATGGGGTACAGGCAGCTCCTTATCCCAGTCATCCGGGAGCCCAGTGCCCCCCGAGCCTGTGTGCTGTGGGCTTGGTGGCAAAATAGGAGAGTGGGTGGCCTGCAGAAGGAGGGGGGAACAGCAAGGTCTGAAACCATGCCAGCAAGTGCTGTCAGAAGCCTGGCCTGTCCCAGCCTGGGAATAGGATGAAGGAGGCAAACTGCCTGTGACCAGCACCCAGTGACCTGCCTGCCCTTGGGGATCAAGAGGAGATGTGGGTGGGGCGGGTCAGCCAGCATCCACCTGGGCCCAGCCCTGCCTGGTTGACTTATCATGGTCCCTGGACACATGTGCATGCCTGACTTCTGATCTGAGGCTGGTCAGTGCATCTGGGAAACTCTCACAAACTGCTTCTGTCTCATGGCTCTGTAGGTCCTGCAGCTGCATGCGAGGGAGAGGCCACAGTTGGCAGCCAGGATGCAAACTCAGGGTTTCCGCCACCCATAGCCAGAGCCCTGCAGAAGTGCTGGCTCTGCCAGAGGCAGACCCAGGACTGCACCATCCACCTGGACTGGCAGCTGACAGCATTGGAGGACTGGCTGGTGGAAGCACAGGCTTGGGAGGCGGAGGACCTGGCCCGCAAGGATATGTGGGACCAAGAGTTTCAGGCTTAGCTGCTGACCCTGGAGTGTGAGTGGGTGGAGGCCCTGCAGGAGCAGACTACTGTCCTGACCAGGGTATTACTGGCCACAGACAATGACCACTGGGTGCTGGACACCATCCTGGCCTTGGCAGTCACCCTTGTGCCACTTGCTTCCCAGCCCCTGACCTTATCCCCACCTGCCCCCTGTCAGCCTCCCACCACCCAGCAGTAGCCCCGCCCCCCTCCATGGGCCCGGGAGCAGGTCTTGTGCCATGTCCACCACCCAGCAGCCTCTGTCCTGGCTTCTGCCTTGGGTCCTCTGCCACCCAACCCCCCTGCTGGGCCTAGGCGCACTGCTTGTCCTAGCTCTAAGTGGGCATGGAGCCAGAGCTGTCTGCTATGGGGTCAGGACTACACACTGCCCCTGGACACCATCTGCCAGAGGGGAAGCCACCCATGCCCGGGGAACTGTAGTCGCTATCATCCCTGGGTGAGCCCCTCACCTGCTGGGCTCACTGCAGTGTACATACCTGTGGGGGAAAAGCCAGAAGACAGGGTGCTGGCTGCTTGTCACTGTTTCTGTCCCCTAAGTATCCCGACCCCACGGCCCCCCACTCTGGAATGGCACACAAAGTACTATGTAAATAGTTTGCGCAGGGAAGAGAGTGTTTTATAGGTGGGTGGGGTGGGTAGTGGAGGGGCTTTTGGGGAGGGCTCTGTTTGGTGGGGAGGGAGAGGGGAAGAGGCTTTGTTTGATGTAGGGGGGATAAATACTTGTTCTTCTGAGGCATGTCTGCAGTGACCATGGTCCTAGGAGTGGGCGAGGAGGTGGGGGCTCCATGGGAAGCAGTCCAGGTGGGACTGCAAGAGGAGGTCGTTGGCTAGCACCTCGCACCCAGTGCCCTGGCCTGTGGTGGCAGGTATGCGGCTCACCCAGGGATTCAGTGCAGGGGGAGGGGATGACTGCCATCGTCGCTATTGCTGACATCACAGGTAGTGCCCCTGCTGCCATGCCTCCTCCATCTGACCCTCACAGAATTGCTCCCCCTAGGTCTCACAGATGTTATGCAGCACACAGACTGCAAGGATGACCCAGGGGAGATTTTCCTTGGCATACTCAAGGCAGGTGGTGAGGGTGTGCAGCATCCCTTGAGGTGGCCAAAGGCGCACTCCACCAGGGTGTGGGTGCAGCCCAGGCTCCAGTTTAAGTGTGTTTGGCAGAGGTCCAGCTGGCCATTGTAGGGCTGCATGAGCCAGGACAAGAGTGGGTAGGCGGGGTCCCTGATGAGGAGGGGCAGGACCACAATGGCACCCAGCTGTAGGTTCAGCATCCCAGTGCAGAGCGCCTGCTCTGCACCAGGGCTGGCAGGGCAGAGTTTTGGAACATGTGGGCGTTGTGGGTGCTGCCTGCTCAGCCATCACTCACATGCATGAAGACACCACAGTGGTTGATGATGGCCTGGATTACCACAGAGTAAAAGCTAAGTAGGGGTGGTCACCATGGGGCAGGCAGGTGATGGGGATGTGGGTCTCATCCAGGGCCCCAACGCAGTTGGGGAATCCCAGGGCACAGAAACCCACCACCACCTCCAGGGTCTCATGAATGAGGAGCCCTAGCATGTCCTGGAGGGCACCACACATCTCCAGGACAGCCTCCCTGGCACTGGCCTTGCCTACCCCAAAGAGATGGTTTATGTAGCAGAGGCTGGTGGGTGTGGCCAACATGAGCAAGGCAAGAGCCAGCCAGGTGTTTACAGGGAGGGGTGGCTGCATGACAGTGTCCTGTCATTCCAGGTGTGGCTGGAGCTGCCCCAGGAGGTCCTGGAAGGTGGCCTGGGTCATCCAGAATGCCTCATTCTCCCAGATGTGCTGGACAATGTGCAGCCACCAGTCCTGGCTGGCCCAGTGAGCCCAGAGGTAATGGAACTGGAGGCCCAGGAGGGCAAGGGTGACCCTGGTGGCATGCAGCAGCCTGTCATTGGCATTCCTACCAGGGTCCAACCAGCAGGATGGGGTCCAGATGGAAGCTGCATGGAGGCTATGGCCCTGGGATGCTACAGCTGGGTAGGTGGTCGTTGTGCGTGGGGGATCCAGGAGAGCCCAGATGACCATGAACCAACTGCTGATTGGCACAGTGGACCAGCAGGGCCAGTGTGGTGGCTAGCAGGAGCCTGAGGTGTTAGTCTTTGATGACAGGGCCAGGGGCTGGAGCAGCCATGGTGTGGGAAGGCAGAGGTGGTGAGGGGAGAGCTGCCAGATGTTGCCCCTGCTCTGTGCACCAGGGAAGTGGTTGGCCAGGGACCAGACAGCAGAGAGCGGGGCTACATTTTCAAGAGGGCTGCCAGCTGCTGGCAGCTGCAGCCAGAGTCAGAGCCTCGAGCTCCCTCTGGTGGCAGCAGGGGCCCATTGCAGGGTTGTAGAAAGTGGAAGCATCTTGCTGCTAAGAGCAGCAAATCTGCTGCTATGTGCTATCTGCATGTGTAGATACCTACACAGGAGTGTTTACTCACAAGTAGTTCACTTTCAAATAAACTGATCTCAGATCAAATGCATGTGTAGGCATGCCTAATGCAGAAGAAAGGTGCAGGTCAGTTGTGAGAGTGAAGAGGAAATCTAACTGTATTCAA
This sequence comes from Alligator sinensis, assembly GCF_000455745.1. Classification (NCBI taxonomy): domain Eukaryota; kingdom Metazoa; phylum Chordata; order Crocodylia; family Alligatoridae; genus Alligator; species Alligator sinensis. Next base: position 127,513 of record NW_005842977.1, on the reverse strand, counting down.
TGTAGTGGCTCACTATGACTTGAAAAGAGTAAGCACAGAGGGGGACTAAGCACAATGGACACTATAGGTGAGCCTTGCCATTTGCGGGAGAGATGTTCTGGAGATCACTGTGAATGGTGAAATCTGCAAATACGGCACTACATTCATGGATGTCGTCTATGTTCATGAACACAGTGCCCCCGAACTGGGGGAATGGCTGCTGGCAATGGTGGGAGCCTAACAGCGGTAGCAGGAGTCCAGCGGTGGCAGTGGGAGCCTGGTGGCAGCAAGTGCGGATCTCCCAAGACACTCCTGACTCCTGTAAGTGTATTTCAGATGGGGGTTTGGCATTCACGAATATTTGAAACTGTGAATGCTGAACCTGAGAATAGTGAGGGTTTTCTGTATCATGTTTTTTATTCAGATGGACTGTAGTAATCTGTCCTTATGGTCATGGTTAGCATTGGCAACATTTATTGAACTTTATAGTTAGTTTCCATTATTGACCATGTGCTGCTTTTGGCAGTAATATAATGATAGACAACGTATTTAATGCAGTTTCACTGTATACAAAGTAAGATGAGGAGCCTTTTTTCCCATACTGACTGGGAGTGGGGGAGGAAACTGTCTTATATTTTAGTAAATACAGTATATCACATTAGTTTAGTCAACAAGGGGCAACTAAGCAAGGGATTGACTCTCTTGATGGTTTTGGATAGTTACACTGCTTACATTAAATTAGTCACTCTTTTCTCCTTCCCCCACCCCCACAAAAAAACACCAAAAGAAAGAAACACAACCAAAGCTATATTACTGATTTGTGGCTAGTTTTCCAGTTCAAGTTGAATATATACTAACATAACTAACTGTAGCATAATTTATTTGGTGAGAGTAACAATTGCTTAGTTGGAAAACTACCAAATATGCCTCCACTAAGAAACTAATATATTCCTGTTGGCTGTCCTTAAAACAAGACTATGACTGTATCATGTAACTTAATGCAAGTCGCTGCTCAGCTAATATAACTCAATTTTGGTTCCTTTTTTTTTTACTTGGGAACAAAGCTATCACATGACACTTCAGTCTCTGCTGGCAGAATCAAACAGCTGATACCAATTGGAATTCAGAGTATCAACTGCATGTGCTAATAGGAAATAAAGCCTGGAATATGGTGAATACCTCCCCAAGTCATCCCTCAGGAAATATAAAGACATTGTGCATGCTCAAGCATCTGTATATTGGGGGCGTCATGGTGTGCTCAAGTCTCCTCTCCTACCCCGTCATAAATCAGGAGCAACTGCAAAAAAATCAATGGAGTAAGACTAAGGCAAATGAGACTTGGGTCCACAGTGACATTTACTTAGGTGCAAATTTAGACTTTAAATATAGAATAACTCTTGACTTGCAGTGGCTTTACTCTAATAAATGTGATTTGTGTTTTATTGTTAAGTGGCTTATTTTCAGCTAAGTAACAATTTCTTGTGTAGGGGTGTGAGTCTTGAACTGTAACGAGCTATGCTAGTACAACCCCTAGAATGAGTGCTGTTGTACAGGCATAAAGGTGCCCTATACCAATGTGGTTTATTTCCATTTTCATTGGCATGTTTACACTCCAGGGTATAGAGTAAGCACTGCTATAATCAGAGCAGATCATGGGTGTTGCAAGTGGTGTATAGAAAAGATCTACATAAAAAGATGGT
>NW_005842977.1:124231-125803 GCF_000455745.1 Alligator sinensis | reverse complement strand
CTGCTGAAGTGAATAATGTAGTGCCTACCAGTATCAACAGTCAGGCTATTGCCCACAAAGTTCCATCCAACAGGTATTATATATTTATGTCTGTACTACAATGTAGATTTGCACAGAGTATTACAGTTACTACAGTTAAGCTTGAGGTGGAAAGATATTGGGGTGGAGGGGGGCACAAAACTTAATTAAATTTCTCTATTTCATTTAGAAGAAGAGATCCTAAGGAAGTCAGATGCAGATGCTGTGGCATCTCTAAGCTTGCTGATCAAAATGCATTTGCAGCAATATCAATGTAAAACAGTGTTTACACTTATAAGCTAGTTCAGTAGAGACTTTCTATTAAAAAACTCATTTGACAATGTGCACTTCATGTGAAACATTGGTTAAGTTTCCAGTCTAAAAAAATATGAAACAATGTTGAAATATCTTTTTTAACGCTAGCATGAAAAGTACAATTTTCTGTTCCCAATATATAGTTCATATAAACAAAAAATATTAAAGGTGAACATTTTTCCAGGACATTTTCTTTAAAAAAAAATTAAACCCTTGAGTTAGTCTCAGTTTAGGATGAAATTCTTTCAAAACCCAGCTTTTCTTGGAAAAAAAGAATCCATGGCCCCACCAAAGTTTAGGTCCCTGCTTTGTAGGGGTGCACTGATACAGATTTTTGGGGCCGATACTGATAGCCAGTTTTTAAGGAGGCATATTGGCCGATACCAATCCAATTTCCAATACCAGCCCAGTAAAAATTTGCCATAGTTTCCCCCTCTCAGCCCCCATTCCCTGCACTGTGGCTGTGCATGCACAGGCCATTTATTAGCTAAATTATCAGCCTTATCAGGCCAATTTCCAATGCAGACAATTTTCTTTATATTGGTCCCAATCTGATATCGGACCACTGTATCTGCACCTCTACTGCTTTGCCATGCTCCCTGATCTGGGTGATCCCTATAATTGCTGGATTATAAAATTAATCTCTCTTGCCCACTGAAAATTAATCATGCAAAGTGGAACAGCCCTAACCAAAGATCTGCCCCGGAATAGTCACTAGCCTAGTGGTTAGGGCACTCTTTTTGGGATGCTCTATACTCCCCTCCAACTCTCTCACCTGAATCAGCCAGACCATGAATTTGCATACAAGTCCAAGATGAAAGCTCTAACTGCTAGACTCTTGTTTCCTTCAGAGTGGGTTGGTATATCTAATTTACAAGAAAAGTGAAGAGTCTCTGCTTCTGGCCTGATACAGAGTGAGGACACAACAAAAACTGCAAACGCTTTCAAAGAATGGTAAAAATACTTTCCCATCCAGTTGTACTCTGAATGTCACCAATGATGACTTTTAGAATTAGCTAAAAGAGAAAGTACTACGTTTCCCAGGTCTCAGGTGAAAATGATGCCATCAAACATGGTGTAAGCTAGGGGTCGGCAACCCCCAGCACATGATCCGAGCATGGCACGTAGGCCGTTTTCCTCGGCATGCGTTGGGGCCGGGGCGGGAATGCAGCAGCTGTTTGCAGCCTCCTGGCTGCAACCAGCCTCAGATCTGGGTAGCTGCTGGCAGCCCGAAACATT
>NW_005842977.1:122056-124196 GCF_000455745.1 Alligator sinensis | reverse complement strand
AAGCCTGGCCCCCAGGGCGGGCAGCAGCTACCCCAGAGCCTGTGCTGGCTGCAGTTGGGAGGTTACAAACAGCTGCTGCCTTCCTGCCCCTGCCCTGGTCTGGCCCGTATGGGCGCAATGCCGGCACCTGGTGCTTTCCCAGAGCCGGGAGATAGTCAGGGCCGGGGCAGGGAGGCAGCAGCTTTTTGCAGCCTCCTGGCTGCAGCCGGCCCAGGTTCTGGGTAGCTGCTGATAGCCATGGAGCCTGGGTGGGAGGATGGAAGGATGGAAGCCCTGTTGCAAGCAGCCTGGGCTCCATGGCTATCAGTAGCTACCCAGAACCTGCACTGGCTTCAGATGGGAGGCTGCAAACAGCTGCTGCCTCCCCACCCTCGGCCCCGGCCCCAGCTGCCTCCCAGCCCCAGGCTCCAGGGAGGCTGCAAATACCAGCGATACTCCCCACTGTGCTGCCCTCGCTGCTGCTTCTGCAGACCAGCGTTGGAACCTGGCATGGCAGGACACAATGAGGGGTGCAGAAAGCTGCCTGCCACTCTGAGCTCCCCAGTGCCCTGGCCACACTTCCCCTGCAGGCGGAGGCAGCAACCTGCCACTCTGGGTCACACACACTGTGCTCCCGGCCCTGCTGCCCTCGCTTGGGCCCTCCGGAGTGCAGCGTGTGTGACCCAGAGCCTCAGCACAGAGAGGGGCCGCACAGGGAAGCTGCCTGCTCCTGCAAGCACCATGCTGATCAGGCCACAGGAGAGGTGTGGGCCGCATGCAGGGCTGTGCCCCTCACTGCTGCCTCTGCGTGCAGGGGAAATGTGCCCAGGGCAGTGGGGAGCTTGGAGCGGCAGGCAGCTTTCTACGCCCCCCACTGTGTCCTGCCGCACTGGGTTCCAACACTGCTCTGCAGAAGTGGCCACAAGGGCGGCACAGCAGGGAGCATCACTGGTATCTGCTGCCTCCCCGGTGCTGGGTCTGGGTCTGGGAGGCAGCTGGGGCCCGGGCTGGGGCAGGGAGGCAGCAGCTGATTGTAGCCTCTCAGCTGCAGCCGGCCCAGGTTCTGGGTAGCTGCTGATAGCCATGGAGCCTGGGCTGGGGGGCAGGGGCATGAGCAGGGCTGAGGGGCAGGGGCTTTGGGTAGGGGGCAAGGGGTACAAGCAAGGCTGGGGGGCTGTTGTGGGGGGACCTGCACAGAACAAAAATACACAAGATCAAAGGGAGTATGAAGTTTTATTTCTTGTCACCAGGTTTATAATTTTTAGACAATCTGGTATTTACTGTAAAAAAGGGCAACATTTATGATTATTAACTATATTAATATGCAGTGCATCCTGCCATGTACCCCCTGCCCTCATTTTGTTTTTCTGGCATGCCAGCACTCTGGCACCTTCCAAGGTAGGCATTGTGGTGTTTTTTGGCACCCCAGCCAAAAAACGTTGCCTATCCCTGGTGTAAGCCCTGAAACTGAACTTCTATCACTTGATGCAGTAGCAAAAACTGTTCTGTGGTTAGTAATCCATTTTGCATCTTTCTTAGTGACAAGTGCTTGTAACTAAGCTGGTATCAGTATATTGGGGCACTGGAGTATGAACTAATAACAGTTTTAGTTACATTTTCCACCATCTCCAGTCAAAGCCAGTAGATGGCCACTTAACTGCACTATTCCAGTGAAAATACCAGCAGTATTGGTCTAATAGAAAAATGACTTTAAAAATACAAATTAAAAAAAGGATCAAAGATTTGAAGATTTAATTTCATCACTGAAATCCACTTTCACATGAAGTGCTTTCCCATGGGGACTGGGTGCAACTTAAAAAAAATTGAAAGGATGATGGGGCTTAATATCAAAGGATGAATTTTCATCTGTTATGGCTCCTAGTAATTACTACCTCACTCCTTCAGTATCTTACTCTTTTTTTTAATAAGCAATTGAAGTTAGCAACTTTTTTTCTCTATTCCTTTTCATTACATTTATAAAAGCAGCTAAGGGCCAAAATTTGATACCTTTGCTTCCTCAACAATGCCATCACTTTTATTGTGACAAGTTGTAAAGCAAAGCTATTCAACTCTGTCTAAATTAAAATTTGCAGCATGTTCAGACACCAAGGCAAAATTTTGCGGCCTTACACTGGATTTTATTTATCCAAGGAAAATCCCA
>NW_005842977.1:101722-122025 GCF_000455745.1 Alligator sinensis | reverse complement strand
AGCAGGAATAAGGATACCGCAATCCAGACCAGAGAGATTCAGACCAAGACTTTTAGAAGTAATTTGGGATGTTGGATGCCCCAGTGTTTAGGAATTGCATATGACAACCTTCAAAGGGGCTTTCAAAAACAACAAAGCACTTACATTCTGAAAATCAGGCTTCTTTGAATTAGAACACCAAAAATTATCAGTCACTTTTAAAACCCTTGGCCGATGAGACTTGTCCAAGGTGACAAAGTGGTAGAACTGGAATCTGAAATGGCTCTTAAATGTGTTATTTTTGTAAAGCTTTGCTGCTCGTGCCTAGAATATCCTTTGTCTATTGACTTTGAATTGCTGAGTCAGCAGCTGGGTTCATTATATAATTCCAGACAGTAAAGCCCTCATGAATATATTTATAATGCACTGAAGCACTGACAAAGATATGTGAAGATTTATTTCTGTAAACAAGCAAGAAGAAAGCATCCTGAGGAACATAACACTCTCAGGGCAGGTTAAAAGGTAGATCTACAAATCCAGGGCCTGGGTTTTGATCCAGAAAGGGCTCAAAACCTTGTACTCCCTCTCCCGCCCTAAATGTGAGGAGGCAAGAAGGAATGGACAGGAAAGATACCACCAACAGCCAATCGCTGGTCTGATATCTAGCTGGCCCTGCCACTGCTCACTTGCATCCTACTGATTACCTGATTACCATAGCCTCCGTATCTCACTGGTCTATTCCTCATGTCCATCCAATGGGAGGGATGTAGAACAATACCAGTTATGGGACAATTCTTTCCCTGGCTTGGACAAGGGAGGCAGAATTCTTTCTGGACTTAACTATTCGGGGGCAAAGTATGAGTGTTTGGAGGGTAAAAAGTGGCACACAGGGGAGGCCTGGCATGTGCCTTGTGCATGTGGGTGTGAGGGCGAAAAACAGCACATGAGCAACAACTCACCATCATATCCCGGATTGCATGTGGAGGAGACCAGAGGCTGTAGGCCAAAAAGAAGTGAAGTACATGTATGTGTGCAAGGAGCACTCTGCATGAGATGTAAGAAGATGTGTTATGAGGCAGAGGGTTCACAGTGTTTGCATATGGAAGAAAGGGCTATAAGTGACTGTAATTCCCTGAGTCTCTGGTTTGGGTGTTTATGCTACTTCTGCCTGGGCCTTGTTCAGGTGCGAAAATCAGTGTGAGTTTTGCCTGGGTGAGAGCTGCAGGGTCAAACCCAAAGGATCTACAGCAAGAGAGAACTTCTTGGGTGCAGAGGTATCTGTGCCCTGTGCTATGTTTGAATTTAATTGCTTTCCTAGAACTTAAGGTACAGATCTCATTGGGGTAGTACAAATCCAGAATCCCATTGGCATTCATTAAAGAACCACAGACCAAAGGAAGATTTGCTAACTTATATTAGCAGAAGATCTGGCCTCTCTTCCCAATGACACCATTCCGCTTATCATGTTGCTGGGAACAGCATCCAAAAACAAGTGCACATTAAAACAATCTATGACTCTGAACCAATATTTGCCAGTATTTTTAAATTCAGAGTCTCATTACTAAAAAATATTACATTCTGGTACAGCTGTTACTAGAATTAAGGTTTATATGCTTGCTTTCAATTTTAGACCAAAAAGTACTCAATATTTCATTGTACTTCCTGATTTTCCTGCACTTATCTTCAGTGCATGAGTGACAAGCCTCAAACACTTTACATTTTTATCTTTTCCTCATTTCCCATTGATCTCCCCTCTGCTGCATTTTTTAATACTGTTTATCAAGATAAAGAATTCTTGGTAAGGAATAATTCCTTTTCCACCTGTCATCTTGCTCGGGTTTATTCATAAATCCCATGGTTAGGTATCCAGGAAGATTGATCCATGAATATGTAGTCTTTCATTCAATCTTTTTAGCAGTAACTTATTTGTTTAGAGAAAAGAACAATTTGTAGATTAAATTTCAGAGGCTCCTATTTTAAACAAAATGTAGGCACGGCATTCTTGCTAGCCCAGAAGAAAAAGAAGGCTGGAATTAAAATTGAGTTGAATCTGGTTTTTTATAGTACTTGAATGATGCAGCATGAAAAGTGATTTTTTTTTAATTAAAAAAAAAATTTCAATTAGGAAAAATAAAGTATTTCATTGTATCATTTGTCAGACTCTTCATGTCCATGATCCAACAGTCCATCACTAGCCAGTGATGCCTTTAAGCATCCCCTAACTAAGTTTCTGTTAAGCTCGTGGACTTTGATAGAATCAGTCATGTACCTCAGTGCCAGGTCCATTTAAAGATAAGACTACCAGTATAATTGCTTGGGTCATTTAGTTTCAAATGTTTGGTAAAAGGCAGTGGGTATGTCTACATGTGTGTTTGATGCAGGACCAGTTGACTTGCAAGTAAACTACTCATGTGTAAATGCTTCTGGGCAGGCATCTACATGTGCAGGGAGATGAGAGCAGATTTGCTGCTCCTAGCAGCAAACTGCTCCTGTTTCCTGCAGTCACCACCAGGGGGAACTAGAGGATCCAGGTGCAGTTGCGTGCAGTTGGAGGTCATCTTTAAAAGGCAGCCCTGCTCCCTGGACAGCTGTGTTTCTTGTCACAACCCAAAGGGTGTGATTTTTGTTTTTGTGTGCTTCGGCACTGCTAAATTGTTCCCGCTAAATTATAGCTTCTTTGCACGGTGGAGTTTTCTGCTGCAAAAGAGAACCCCGGTGCAAGGGAGAATTTCCCGCCAATTTGAAGCTTTCTTTGCAGGGTGCATTTCTTTGTTGCAGCACAGAAATGCTCGTTGCAAAGAGTTCCTGCCATTTGTATGCTAATTCGAGTCCCATTATTGGCCAGTTCTAAATTATTCACACGTGGCGGCTAGTGATTGGCTTGCTAGCCGTATAAAAGGCTTGAGTGGTTTCCGCCCAAGTTGGAGGACTCCACGAACACCAGGAGGAGGAGACTTCACGCTGTGTGAAGATCTCTAAGCGCTGTGGATCCTTACGGACCCAGTGCATTTCAAGCAGGCAACAGAGGTCTGATCAGCCTCTAGCCTCTCCCCGTCGCCGATAGATTCCTAGACGTATCCCTCCCTGCGCGCAAAAGAACTGGACCCACGAAGCCTAGCAAACTTCGTGTGGATGAGTGAGCAGAAGGACCCACGGAACCTAGCAAACTTCGTGTGAGTTTATTCAGAGCTCTTTCGGATGAGTACTTTCTTCGGTTGACACGACGGGCTCGCGTGTTTAGAGCCTTCAGCCGGATTGGGCTAGAGTTCACGAGTTTAGAACTCTTGTCCGCCTCTCTTCTTTCCTGTCTGTAACCGCAACTCAAGCAAGTTTTCCAGCCTACACCGTGACCATCTTCGGTGTAAGTAAACAATCTTTAAAACTACCGCTAAGCGTTTGTGCCTAATTCCAGCTCGTCGCCCTCCCTCTCCGATCCAGCGTGCCCGGGCTGCTGGCCACAGCCCACGTGCAGCACGGAAAAGGGCTCGGGTCGCTCCCGGCCCACACATTTCTGGCCAGGAGCAGCATGTACAGCGCAGTTCTTGTGCACGTAGCAGTTCTTGCGCCACAGCTTCTGCCTTCCCATGCCGTGGTTGCTCCAGCCACTGCCCCTGGTAGTGGCATCCAATGCACTGGTCTCCTGCTGGATGCTGCACTGGCTTTACTGGCCTGCCATTGTGGCTGCCAGCTGACCCACAGCTGTCTGGGCCCTGCTGACTCTCCCATGTGCAACGACTGCTTGCCCAGTCCTACTGTGCCATCCCAGGGTCACTGCCGTGGTACAGCTGCTGCCTGGACCGCATCCTGCTGACTGGACCCCAGCAGGGATGCTGATGATGGGCTCCAGTATACCACTGCCGGGGCCACCCTTGCCCTCCTGGGCCTGCAGCATCATTGCATCTGGACCCACTGGGCCAGCCAGAACTGGTGGCTGCACATCTGGGATGATGAGCAGTGATTGGAGGCATTCTGCATGACCTGGGACACCTTCCTGGACCTCCTGGATCAGCTCCATCCACCCTTGGAGTGGCAGGACACCAACATGCAGCCACCCCTCCACATGGACACCCACCTAGCCATCACCCTGCTGAAGCTGGCCACGCCCACCACCTCCGCCTCATGGGCCACGTCTGCAGTGTGGGCAAGGTGACTGCTGGGAAGGCTGTCCTGGAGGTGTGTGGTGCCCCCCAGGACATGCTAGGGCACATGGTGCTCCACATACACGACCCCCTAGAGGTGGTGGCAGGGTTCTGCACCCAGGGATTCCCCTAGTGCATCGGGTCCCTGGACAGGACCCACATCCCTGTCACCTGTTTGCTTAATGGTGACCACCTCTACTACAGCTGGAGGAGCTTTCACACCATTGTGTTCCAGGCTGTCATCGATCACCACAGCACCTTCATACACGTGAGGGCTGGATTGGTGGGCAGTGCCCATGATTCCCACATGTTCCACAACTCTGCCGTGCCAGCTCTGATGGAGAGTGGGCACTTTGTGCCAGGGATGCCAGACCTACAGCTGGGCGCCATGGTGGTCCTGCCCATTGTTGGGGACCCCGCCTACCTGCTCCTGCCCTGTTTCATGTGGCCCTGTGCTGGCCAGCTGGACCCCCCACCAGACCCACTTGAACTTGTGTGCGGGTTGGATGCATGCTGGTGTAGTGTGCTTTCGGCTGCAAGGGATGTTGGTGCACCCTCACTGCCTGCCTTGAGTTTGCCAAGGACAACAACCCACAAGTCATCATCGCAGCCTGCGTGCTACATAACATATATGAGGCCTGGGGGGAACTCTTCTGCAAAGCCTGACTGGAGGAGACACAGAGGTCAGAGGATGCTTAGAAGCATGAGCACCAGCTGTGGCAGCAGTGACAGTGGTGGGCCCCAGTGACACCCTGCCAAGGCCCCAGGTGAGCCGCACACCCGCCACCAGGAACCTAGACACTAGGTGCAAGAGGTTCTGGCTGACTACCTCCACTTGCACTCCGTGCTGTAGCCTGCCCAGACAGCTACCCATGGACCACTGCCCAACCCCAGCACCACACTCACTGTGGACAGTTCTCAGAAAAAAACACTTTCACAACAAATAGACTCTCTCTCCTCCCCGACAACAGAGCTCCTTCACCACCCATGCCAACAACCAACAATAAAACACCCTCTTCCCTGTGCAAACTATTTAAAATGTAGTTTAAATGTGTGCCCTCCTGGGGTGGGTGGTATGGGGTAGGGGTGTATAGGGCGTGGAGCCCGGGAACAGCCGGCCAGCACCCTAGCCTCTGGCTGTGACCCTGTACGTGTGCATGCCATGGTGAGTCCAGCAGGCAGGGGGCTCATCCAGGGGTAACAACAGCTGCTGGTTCCCTGGTGTGAGCAGCTCCCTGTTTGGCAGCCAGTGTCCACAGCCAGCAGAGCCAGTGCATAGTCCTGGCCCCACTGCAGGCAGCTCTGGCCCTGTGCCTGCATGAAGCCAGGGTGAGTGGCAGCACTGGGCCCAGGCGGAGGGTGCTGTGTGGCAAGGGACTTGGGGCAGAGGATCCTGGCTGGTGGAGGAAGCCCTGGACCTCAACCCAGGTCCATGAGGGGGCCTGGTGCTGGGCAGCATGTGGCTGCCAGGGGACAGGTGGGACTAGGGTCGGGGTCAGGGCAGTAGGCAGCACAAAGGCAACCACCAGGGCCAAGACAGTGTCCAGCACCCGGCAATTCTTTGTGGCCTGCACTGTCCTGGTGAGGACTGTGTCTTGCTTCTACAGGGCCTCCACACACACATACTCCAGAGCCAGAAGCTACGCCCAGAATTCCCAGTCTGGGTGGTCCCATGCATCCCCACGGGTGACATCCTCCATCTGCCACCTGTCTTGCTGGCCAATGTCCTCCACCTTCTATGTCCATGCATCCACCTACTGGTCCTCCACAGCCATCACCAGGTGGTCCAGGAGGAGGGTCCAATCCTGGATACTCCTCCTGCAGAGCTGGTGCATCCCCAGGGCCCCAGCTGTAGGCAGCAGTGACCCTGAGGCAGCATCCCTGCTGCCAACTGTGGCCTCTCCCCTGCATGCAGCTGCAGGGCCTTCAGAGCCATGAGAAAGAAGCTTTTTGTGAGAGTTTCTCAGATAAGATGCTCTGTACTGGAGGCCTTGCAGTGCCTGGCCTCAGGTCGGGGGTGGGGCATGCATGGCTGCCCAGGGACCATGGCAACCTGCCTCCCCTGCCCCATTCCCAGGCCAGGACAGGCCAGGCTCCTGGCAGCACCTGCTTCCACAGTCCAGGCCCCTCGGGGCCCATCCTCCTTCTGCAGGCCCACCGGTCTCCTGTCCTGCCGCCAAGCCCATGACACCTGGGCTTGGGGGGTGTGGGACTCCTGGACGACTTGGCCAAGGAGCTGCCCATGAGTCCACTCTCTCTGCAGGGGGCCTCTCTAGGGGGCACCAAGGGACTAGCCTCCCCCCGTTTCAATGCTGTGCTCTGAGCATTCCCCTGCTGCATGTCTCCTGGGTGCTGCACGAGAAGATGTTTCTGTGGACTGAGGGGTTCCCAACCCACTACGCCCTGCTGCTGCTTATCATCATGGGTGACCCTGTACATCTGGCATGGGACTTTGAGCTTTAACGATGCTGGGGGCAAGCCCAGGCTGCCCTGCAACCCCTGCTGCTGCCTGGAGGGCTACCTGTAGTTGTGCTACATGTCCCTGCCCTCCAGCAGCTGAGGAGGACATCACCACTGGCATGGACACATTTCTTGGCATGTCAAAGGCCCGTGCCCACCTAACTGCAGGGGCATGGGCTGATCAATAAAGTTTTGCACTGTCTCCTGCCTCCCTGTGTGCTGTGGGGAAGAGCCCAGGGACCAGGGGAGCGTGGTTGGCTTGGAGCAGGGGGCAGAATCAGGGCCAGGGCAGGGAGGGCCCTCCCCCAATGTGGGACTTACCATGTTGTTGGGGCTGCCACGGCTGGCGGCTTTGGTTGGTCCTGGCTGGCGGTTATGGCATGCAACTCTTGGTGGACTCAGGCAGTGGGGCGTGGCATGTGGGTGCCTGGCTGGGGTACCCCCCTGGGAGGAGTTGGTGCTGCTTTTGGCCAGTGGTGACATGGCCAGCTGAGCCTCATGACTGGGGCTGAGGCTGTGGAGCTGTTGGGGCAGGTACTGACCCAGGCTCTCCAAGGTGCTGGTGGAGGCTGGGGGTAGGGACCAATGTGGTACAGGCTGCTTCTGCCACAAGGTTACCAATCTCCTCCTGCAACCAGTTAGGGCCCCAGGTGGTGGTGTATGGCATTGGCAGCAAAGTCATCAGGGCTCCCACACTGGCTCTCTGGGCCTTGTGAGGCTGTCCCTGTGCTGCCGGGCCTGGGCAGCTGCCTGCAGCACCCAGCACAGGGACACAGCATGGGACTAGGAGCTGTGCATTGAGGCAATGCCTCGTAGAACCTACATGGTCCAGGCAGGCTGCTGGGGGTTGGCTGCAGGCAGGTGACACTGGCCTCAGTGGCCGGGAGCTGGCTGAAGCTGGGTCCAGATGCCGGCAGGTCTGGCAGGAGCCTGTAGCAGCCTGCAGGGCTGGATGGCATGGGCCTGGCAGCTGCATGGGACTGCAGTGCCAGACAGCAGCACCAGGACACAAGCAGGCTGACACAGGTAGCCTTGGGCTTGTGCAGGGGCACCAGAGGCTGAGTCCCCCAGTGCTCCCTGCTTCTGTGCCCCAGGGCTCAAAATGCCTGCAGGCTTTTAAAGGGCCTGGGACTGCCCTGAGGCTGAGCTCAGGCTGGATCCCTAAAGGCAGGGCTGACTGGGAGCACGTGAGTTACTGTGCTGTAAGTACCTGTTGATACAAACTTTGCTTGAGTTTGCTTGCTTCCCTAGAAATTCCTGGTAAGGTCTGCTGCCTCTCAGAAGATGGATGGTAGTTCAATATGGAAAAAGCATCAAGTTATCAAGGACCTGCTCTTTTCAGGTGTATTTAGCCAAACAGAACTAGCAGACAAAGCAGCAATGAAACAGTTTTATGCCTGCAGCACACATTTTAGTCTCCAGTGGATTGAACCGCTTTAGCTTAACAAAGGCCTCTGGGATTGAGATAGGCCATCTGGATGAGGGGTGATGGCTTGTGGCCAGCAGGAAGGTCAGACAGATGTTTTAGTTGTCACTCCTAGCCTAAAACTCTCTCAAACACAAATAACAATGTTGTTTGTTTGGCATTGCTTTGTTTAAAGGGGTTGCTCTGGTACACAGATTGCAGAAACCTTCTGCATGGGCCTTCTGTTGCCAGAGCTACTGCTGCCGTTACAGCTTAGTTCTAAGCAATCCCATCACAGGCATTAAAGTTCTGTGTTCCTATATTGTGTATGAGCCATGCAATGGCAACTGATTTGCATGTTTCTGTAAGTTAACCGATAGAGATCTGAGCTGGATCTCTAAATGCCATACATTTTCCATGATAACAAAATCAAATGATACTTTTATCCAGGTCCCCTCAACCTAAAGCACATCAAAGCACTTCATATTTACTCAGATACCACATGCACCTTTCCCCCACATACTGGTGTTCCAGAACTGGGATGCAAGTCTTCAGTGGCAAACCTGATTTTTCTGCCTGGAATAGAAGTATGGAAATGTTGTAATATGGCTACTGCTTCTTTTCTTTCTGCTTCTTCCAGCAGCTGCATGGAAGGAGGCATGGAGTCTATCAGGGGCCAATGCAGGCAGGGTGTAGTGGTATAGCTGCAGCCCATTTTGATTCCTGCTTTACCCAAAGTTTAAAATGAACAGCCCAGGAGCAGCAATGGTATTTCTATTTAGGCAGTGTTGTGGAATGAACTTCATGGCTCATTAGCATGTACTTGATTTCTGCTAATTGCTCTACAATCCACAAGTGGTAATGTTCTTTAATGATTTATGCTTTATTTGTCAATTTTGCTGTCTCCTAGCCTCTCTCCTCCTATTTCAGAGCCCTGTAGACCATTTTTAGCTCTTTTCATGGTGCTAAAAATGGAATTCAGTCTTCAGCAGCAGCTACAGTTTCAGATTTTGGCAGAGAAGCCAAGAGTTGCTGACAATTCAGCTGTGAACAGGTGAAAAGTAGCCTTCACTTGAATAGGTAAGGGAGGGTGAGTAAGCTGAAGTTCTGGCTCTGGCTTTATTGTATATGGCCATAACTCTGGAAAAATATTTTCTTCATTCTGTCTTCCCCAAAGCAAGATGATGTCTTACTTGGGGGTGTGGTAGCTGACCCAGGGAGCCAGCAGGTGAGGCCAGCATTGCCAAGTATATGGTAATTACTGTGCTTGTAGGATAATTTCAACCTATGTGCAATATACAATAGATAATACTAAAAGTGTTCAAAATGTACGATAATTTTTATGCAATTAATTGACGCAGCATATACAAACCCCAAGTCACTCTCAGGGAGTCTTAACCAAATTTTGGCTTCACTATCAGTGCTTTCATTTGACTGCTTGGCTCAAAATAAAGCAATGCTTCAACTTTGATGACCCAGTTCTCACTCACTCACTGGCGAATTACAGTGAGTAATATAAAGTAAGTGCATAACAATCACATAACTAAATCTCATTGTGTAATAATGCTAAGAGCTTTATTTTAAATGCTATGGACAATCTTAAATCAATAGAAAGTCAAAGGGGTTTTGTGCTTACTTCCTTTGTAAATTCCAGGCATGTACCTAATACAGTAAGTTGCAAAATGAAGTGTAGAAGATTTGCAATACACAGACCTACAAAACAAAGAGAAAAGAATAATCATAGTAATAAACTCAGTTTAACCAGTTGGAGAACGAGTTAAACAAAAGGTCATAGCAGGCGATGTCAAGTAGAATGGTGTAGGATGTGATGATACTAGTATAAGGCAACATGGTGCTACTTAAAAAAGAATATGACCTATTTGCAAACTTATTTGCATGCTTTTTCAGGGTACGATACTTTTTCAAAAAAATATGATAATTTGAGCATTCAGTATGATAATTTCATATTTAACACCTGGCAGCACTGAGTGAGGTTAAATCTGATAGAGGGAGTTACCTCATTCTGTTACCTATTGATTTCAGGGGAGATCAACAGCGAATAGGCAGAGCCCTTTTCTCCCCAGCACCACCTGGGGTGATGAGGAACAGTGGTAATAAGCTGATGGAGAATAGGTTTAGGTTAGAGATCAGAAGGCAATATTTTACAGTTAGGGTGGCCAAAATCTGGAACCAACTTCCCAGGGAAATGGTCCTCGCCCCTACCTTGGACAAATTCAAGAGGAGGTTGGATGATCACCTGTCTGGGGTCTTGTGAACCCCGCATTCATTCCTGCCTGTGGCAAGGGGTCAGGCTAGATGATCTGTCCAGGTCCCTCCTGACCCTAGTTACTATGAAACTATGAAACCTGACTCAGGAGGAGGGCTAGGCTTGGAGCAAGTATAAGTCCAGGTCCTGAGAGAAGCCAGCAGTAAGGTCTGGAGCCTGCTGAGAGAACATCACCTCCGTAAGAGGACTGCAGCTCTGGAGCACTGGTACAGAGAGGACTGCTGAAGCAGTCTGAAGGCTTGGATAGGAACTAAGGGGTTGGAGGAGGTTCCTAGGGACCCAGGCTAGGGTTTGGGTGAGCCCAGAGAGAGGGGCTCAGTGTAGAGGACCTATTGTGAAGCCCAGGGGTGAGGAGCAGATTGAGGGGCTCAGTACAAAAGACCTGTTAACGGGGCCAGGGCCCAGAAAGGGTTCAAAGGTTAGAGGGAGATTGCTGGAGCCAGGGAGGGGCCTAGAGTTCTCCAGTGGCCGAAAACAGGGCCAGGGCCTAGGAGAGGCCATGGTCAGAGAGGAGGGGGAAGCAGGGGCCTACAGTCCAGAATGAAGATGGCCAAGCCAGGGCTATCTGAAGTGTAGTGGGGGGGCCAAGAGAGATGGCAGAGGGAGTGACCCAGAGAATCTCACTGGCCTGCTAGTGGAGCCAGGGCCTAGAAAGGGGCTGAAGCTTGGGGGCAGCTGCAACAGGAGACTGCTGGGGCTGGAGAGAGCCCACAGTTCTTAATTGACCTCAGGCAGGGCCAGGGCCTATGAGAGGATAAGGGAACTGGTGTATCCACAGCCAGAGGGGAAGGGGTTGGAGAAACTGAGGCCCAGAATGAGGATGGCTGCGACAGAGCCATCGGATGCGGAGGAGGGTCTGAGACAGCACTGAGACCAGGGGGCCCTGAGGTAGGAGAGGAGGAAAGAGAGAGCTGAGACCAGAAGAGGGGTGCCTGAGAGCCAGTGAGATCAGGGCTAAGAAAGAGAGAGAGAGAGCTGAGGCCAAGGGAGCCCAGAGGGTAACATCAGTATGGGGCCAAGGAGCTTATAGCTTGGGCTGTTAGCCAGGGTCAGCATGGCTCTGGGGACAGAGGCCAGGGCCTAACCTGGTCCTGGGTCTGACCAAAAACTGCACCCTACTGGGGCTTGGGGTCATGGTGGTGGGACTGCTCATGGTGGAGCAACCCCTAGAAAGTGCCACCAAGGCCAGACCCCAGGGGAGGGTGAGTCTGGAGTGCCCTAAAACCCTACCCCCTGCTGCTTTGCAGGTTACCCCTTGGTGGCGTAAGGCTGGGGAAGCACACCCCAAAATAAAAGCAAAGGCAACCAGATGGTTGGGTGGCCCAGGAAGGGGCTGAGAGTGAAAGTTGGGAAAGGGACAGTTTTGGCCAGGGGCATCTGCTCTTGACAAATGACCCTTCCCCTCCAAGCTGTAGTGTCATCTTTACAGTCAGCTCCAAGCAGACCAGATGTCTATGTTAAAGTAAGTTCTCATTTGAACAACCACCGCATTGTGGATGTCATGAAACTTTGTCTTCCTTGGAAGAGTGCAGGGCCAGAGTGGACCTGGTAGAATATAATGCTGGGTTTCAAGGGCATTTGGATATTTCAAATCTTTTAGAGTATTGCCTCTTTCATGTCTTAGTTGTTATAAAACAAATGCCGTCAGCTTACAAACAATGATATATAGTAGTGATGGGTTAATTCTTCTTAGGAGGACATGACTTCCACATTCATTTCAAACAAGCATTATCTCAGTTAAGAAGACTAGTCTTCACCCTGTGTATTTGATAATCTTCTCTGAAATAAAGGTGTCCACATACATAGATGAAATGTGGATTTTGATATATGCCTAATTCTCTCTTCCATCAGAGTTGCATGAAAGACTGATACTTGAGACCAGCCAATGGATGAACACTGAGGTGTACCTGGCCTGTGCCTAGGACAGTGTCCCTCCCCTCCCCCTTGCACCTTCCATGCACATCACCTGGTTCTGGCTCCAGAGGCTCTGACAGCAGGGGGGGGAAAAGCAACAGTGATAAGGATGGAGCAGCAGCTGGAGGTTCACTGCTGCTGCAGGAAGATGTCACCTCCATTTTTGTTCCTGCAGATGTGTATCCAGTGGCCAAAAAACCCAATGGGTTTTGGCAGCAAAAAAATGCCAAAACCCACATCAGAACTACATTTGCCAAAACCCACATCAGAAACTACATTTGCCAGAATTCCCTTTGCTGACACATGTTCCTGCTCTGCTATTACCGTGCCTTCCCTTTACTGGAGTTGGAGGTGAGGAATAGACACCTCCAACTCCATCTTGGTACCTTCTACCCTCTTTTGGCAGTGCCCACTCACCCATCCATACTTATGGAACTGGGTGAACAAGTAGTAAAAGAAGTATGTCCAGATGAAGTGTGTGCCATTTGGATGAAGGGGGAACAAACTTCTTGGTGAATATTCCAAACGGAGGCCACTTGTGATGGGCACTAGGCTGGTAAGAGGGTATGAGTAGAAGGAAGATAATTCTGGACTAAGTGAAATAGTATATAAGACTGGCTATCTCCAGTTTTTTATATGAAGTATCATGAACTGGAACTTTTCTGAGAAGCCTGAAATGTCCCAGTTTGTCTTGTAGCAATCAAAATATTTGCCTTTTTTATAACAAGAGTATATTTTTTCTGACACAAAGTAGAATGCACTCTTCATTTATCATGAACAAAAGGTCCAGTGGGATAAGCATTCAGTGCAGTGAACACTGTTTGGAAAAAAAGCTGTTGGAGCTGTACTTTTGCTGAAATTGAATGTTATTGACACCATTTAATTGTTTTCTGAATAACTCATTCAGAACATGAGGAAAAAAAATATCTGTTCTGGGAAATGTGCATGTGTTGCTGTTGAGTTAAAAGCTGGAAGGACTGACAAAAGTGTATAATAATAAAATAAACACAAAGGTACCTTTTTATTTAATATGAGTCAGGTTTATAATGGTAGCCCCTAGAGAGCAACCAAGAATGGGGCTCTGTTGTGCTTAGCACCTTACAAGCAGAGTAAATAGTTACTGTAACAAATACTTTACAAATAAAAAATTGCTACATTTCATTTTTAAAATATGATTACCTTCTAATTTAAATTTAATAAAAAACCCTCAAACCCTGAATTTTCGAGATTAAAAATTGAACAAAGTATCTGTACCAGAATGTTTGTATTCAAGTAGGAGGTGAGGAAACTGGCAAGAAAAACTAGAAGCTCATATTGAGTGCAAAAGCCAATGTTCTAGGTAGGAGGTCTGAAACTTGGCGGGTTGATTTTTTTATCTATAGCATGTTCCTGTAGATAGGTAAGCAAAATCAAAAGAGTCAGTGGGCAACTTTAGATTAGAATGCATGAATAATTTTGTCCATAAGGCCATTTTGTGGAAGGAAGAACAGTAATCTATCAAGACCTGTAAAAGCACTCAGTTACCACAATGGTCCCTGAACAAAATGGTCAGATTCCCAAATGGATGTCTTCGTATGCTGAATGCTCTGGAAAAGTTTGACTAGGAATCATTAGTCCATAAACTCTGTACAGTCCTGCCTGAATGAGTTATATGACAATGGGATTTTTTAGTGAGAGAAGCAATTCAAAACTTTCCTGAATGCTCCAAAGTGTAACACCTGCTAAACTAATTAGCGATGCTTTCAGATTCCAATGTACTGTGTGGTATTAAATGCAAACTGAAAAAATAAATAACAGCACTAGAGCAGCACTTACATTTCTTCCAAGCCTGTATTGCTAAAATGCAGTTTAGTGAAGATGGGAGAGTGCCATATCCATAGCCCACCGTTATTTTTTCCTATTATATTAAAGTGTAGAAATGTGACTTGTTACACTTCCATTTTTATTATCTCTTTATGCATCTAGGAGGATATTATCTGAACAGTGGAGCCCTCTGTACTCTGATCATAGTGAATTAATATAGGAAATGATGGAGCTTTTCATGAGCAAAACAAAAGAAAGCACTCAGCAATAGTTTCTTCCCTAAATAGGCATCAGGCTTTTTGTTAAATTAATCACATCCAAAGAAAAGACTTTGGGAAAGTGCTTTTATGTGTCTATATATAATCACTCAAAAATTTACTATTCAAACTGCTAATTTTATACGTCTTATATAAATAATTATTCCCATCAGTTCTCATCCTTGCAGTGATTTATGAGAAATTAACCAAAAGATTTATATATGGCTGCCCCTTCCTGCCAAATTGTACAGGCAAAGAAAACCTGCACAAGATGTATGGTGAAGGTTGAATTCATAAATAGCTTTCCATTTGTCCGGACCAAAGAGAAGAACTGTTAGACTTTCAAATCTTCCTAGGGGGTGTTCAAGAGGAGGCTGGACAAGCACCTCGTTGAGCTTGTTTGAGCCCAGATACCTCCTGCAGTGGACCAGACTTGATGACCTTACAGGTCCCTTCCGGTCCTTCTTTCTATGATTCTATGATTCTAGGGAGTTCTGATGACCATCTTCCAGTGATTTTAATGGGAATAACTTGTGTGAAGCCCTTGGAAGTCTTAGGACATATACATTTGGTTTGCCTGAGCCATAGAAAACTGGCCAAACTTTTGGAGATGATGCTACATCCAACATTTCTGAAGTATTTTTATTCTCCATTTGCCTTTTTGTAGATACTTCATGTTACTTCTGATCATTAACATATTTAAAGGAGCTGGCTGCACTGCCTTTTAAGCACTTTTCAGTCATCTACCCAAAGAAGTTAAAACCTCCTTTGGGTCATTAATTAATGCCATTTACTCTGTCCATAAGGTAAGTAAAACAAATGGAAGGATCTAGCTGAATTTTGGTGTAATACACTTGCTTTTGGAAGAGAACATTTTAAAATGAAAAAAGGGTTTTTTATTTAATTATAGGATAACAATATTGTCGTTGTGTTAGGTACAGGGCTAAGTTAGTGCTGACAGACCCTACCATGTAGGGCACTGATCACATGACAGGTTCTACCTGTGCAGGGCCTTTTCTTTACATTGGTCATTTGGGTGAGGTTGTGAATTAATATTAGACCATAATAAAGGCACTTAATATGAGTGTTCACACGTTCAAGCTGTGTCCACCTGTTACAACAAGTGCCAGGTGGCCTCTAGGCATCTTGGCATCAGCAGTGAAAGAACAGGTTAGGGACTATTTAGAAAAGCTGGACGTATACTTTACAAATAAAAGTAAAGTTTGGGTCAGACCTGAGGGTGCTGAGGGAGTTGGCCAATGTGCTTGCAGAGCTGCTGGCCAATATCTTTGAAAATTCATGGCGATTAGGAGAGATCCCAAATGATTGGAAAAGGGCAAATATAGTGCTCATAATTAAGAAAAGGAAAAAGGAGGATCCAGGGAACTACAGATTGGTCAGCCTCACCTCAGTCCCTGGAAAAATCATGGAACAGATCCTCAAGGAATCCATTTTGAAGCACTTGGAGGAGAAGAGGGTGAATAGGAACAGTCAGCATGGATTCATTCACTAAGGGCAAGTCATACCTGACCAACCTGATTGCATTCTGTGATGAGATGACTGGCTCTGTGGACATGCAAAGACCAGTGGATGTGCTGTACCTTGATTTTAGCATGGCTTTTGATAGGTCTCTCACAACATTCTTGCAGGAAAGCTAACAAAGTACAGGCTGGATGAATGGACTGTAAGGTGGGTAGAAAACTGGCTGGAGCATTGGGCTCAGAGGGTAGTAATCAATGGCTTGGTGTCTAGCTGGCAGTTGATATCAAGTGGAGCATCCCAGGGGTCAGTCCTGGGGCTGGTTTTGTTCAATATCTTCATCAGTGACCTGGATGATGGCATAGAGTGCACCCTCAGCAAGTTTGCAGATGATACCACGCTGCAGGAAGTAGTAGATATGCTGGAGGGTAGAGCTAGGATTCAGAGTGACCTAGACAAATTGGAGGATTGGGCCAAAAGAAATTTCCTGAGATTCAGCAAGGACAAGTGCAAAGTCCTTTGCTTAGAATGGAACAATCCCATGCCCTGGTACAGGCTTAAACTTACTGGCAGGGCAGCAGCTCTGCAGAAAAGGACCTGGGGGGCTACAGTGGACAGTACGCTGAATATGAGCCAACAGTGTGCTCTTGTTGCCAGGAAGGCTAATGGCATACTGGGCTGCATTGGTAGAAGCATTGCCAGCAGGTCAAGGGAAGTGATTATTCAGTATGAGTGAGGCCACATCTGGAGTACTGCATTCAGTTTTGGACCACCCACTAGAGAAAGGATGTGGACAAATTGGCGAGAGTCCAGTGGAGGGCAACAAAAATGGGAGCGGGCTGGGGCACATGACTTATGACGAGAAGCTGAGACAACTGGACTTATTTAGTCTAGAGAAGATAAGACTGAGAGGGGATTTAATAGCAGCCTTCAACTTCCTGAAGGGCGGATTGAAACAGAATGGATCTAAACTATTCTCAGCGGTGACAGATGACAGAACAAGGAGCAATGGTCACAAGTTGCAGCAAGGAAAGTTTAGGTTAGATATTAGGAAGAATTTTCTCACTAGTAGAAAACACTGGAACAGGTTACCCAGAGAGGTTGTGGACTCTCCAGCCTTGGATGTTTTTAAGACCTGGCTAGAGAAAGCCTTGGTTGGGATGATCTAGTTGGGGATGGTCCTGTTTTGAGCAGGTGGTTTGACTAGATGACCTCCTGAGGTCCCTTTCAGTCCTAACTTTCTATGATTCCATCTTAAAGTTGTGCCACTTGGAGTGAGGATTATCTTTGAAGCCTGTTACCTAGCTCGGCTTACCGTAGCTTCTTGCTGCTCCACTGAGATAAAATGATCTATTTGCAGTCTTTTAACAACCCAGGAGGCACCATTCCCAGCATGGCTTCACTATCCTCCAGAACTCAATGCCCCTGGACTGACAGCTGGGGACAGTGAGACAGTAGTTGAGTTGGGTGGGGGGAGGGAAAGGGATGGAGGGCAGGAGTGGAGGGGACAGGGGGAACTGGGGAGGGGAGGTAGGATTTGGGTGGTGAAGAGGGAGGGTGCAGTGGGTGGGCAGTGAGCCTCTGGGCAGTTGTGGGAGGTGGAGCATCTTGTTATTGGGAATAGCCGCTGCTGTGGGGGGAGGTGTCAGTGCAACTAGTAGCTAGGGGTTAACTCAGCAGCCACGAACCCTTTCACTTGCCCTCACAGAAGTTTCTCTTTTCTGAATTTACTATTGCCAATAGCAGCCAGCATGGAAAATCAGTAGTTCTCAGGCCTGGTAGGGTGAGGGTCGGGGACAGGCTTCCTACACCTAGAGATTGTTGTGTTAACTCCTGGAGTGGGTCGTGCCGACATCACTGTGGCAGCAGCATCTATTCTCAATAGCAGGGTGCTGTTGGCAAATATTGGCACAAGGCACATGCATGACAGTCAGTGTACATGGCTCCTTTTAACCTCCACATTGATGCAATTTGTCTAGTTTCTTTGCAGGGTATAAGATTATGGGTCCAGACTTTGAATGAAACATTCCCAAATCAGCCTAATTTTCAATGCAACATTTGGTTACACTGTGCAAGGGGCAACAAAATCCCCAAACAGCATAATAAATTTAACAGTACTGTAGGCACGTGAAATGTATGCAGAAAAAAGAAAATTGACTTTAGACTGTCTAAGAAAAAAAGCGAGGAGCTTTCCTCTCTTCCTTTCTCTGGCAGTAAACCATGCTGACTGCTCTTGGAGCCAGAGCTATATTTACAGTGCTTTTCTTTTCCATTCGCTCGACATTCTGGGAAAGGCTCCTTTTTTTGCCAATTTGAGGAAATTAAAGTTGTAAGTCCATCAGCCTAAATCACAAAATTGATTGAAAAATCAAGAGACATTTAAAAAATATATAGTTGCAGCTAGTCACCGTCCTTATCTTTTGTGGGTTGTCAGGGAACACTTTTTTGCATGGTTTCAGTTTCCCAGCCTGTACAATATGTGCCTTCTTCTTTGTTAGGTTCAGAGGCAGTGGGTCTTGAAGGCTGAGAACTGAAACTTTGTCACAAACAGATTTTGAGAAATCAATTAACCCTTGCTGTTGCCCTGGACCATTGTTCTAATGCAATATCTACTCTACCTACAAGTCAATTCCGGAAAGCAAATCTCTAAATATTTTCTTGCCATCAACAAGCAAAACTTGTTTGGTGTGGATTGTTCCACTGAATGTACAGAGATCTCAAACAAAAGAGATAGGGAGTGAGGGAACCAGGGAAAGAAGGAACAGACCTGGCTTTACCCAGGAAGTGCTTTATTACTATAATGTCTGAAGAATGTCTTTCATGAATATTTCAGCTTTTCATTTTATCAGTCAAAATACTCAGGTCTTTTATGATTACAAAATGTTTGTTCAGAAAGCTTTCCAGAGCCATTACCGATTGTACTTTATGCTCCTGTTTCACCTGTGCAGTGAGATGTGTTGGGGCCCAACCGCTGTTCAAGGCCAAACATTTTTATAATTTCTTTCATATATTTTAATACCAGAGGAGCCAAATCTGACCTATTATCAGAGGCCAGGCACTTTCACCCAGGTCCACATTGCCTGAACCAATAGCTTGTGCTTGGTGAAACTGTATCTTCCCCAAAAACATCCCACCATGACATGAAGAGCAATAGTCTGCCACTTGTTGTGGCAGTTTGTTCTATTGATTAGTTGTTTTTGTTGTTAAAATTTGAACCTTATTTCTTATTTGCATTTGTCTGGCTTTAAATACTGGTTCCTATAATACCCTTCTCTGTTAAGTAAAGGAGCACTTTAGGGCTTGCTACTTTTCCCCCCCATGAAGGTACTTATGCACCGTAATCCAGTCTTTATTTATTTATTTATTTAGTAATAAATGAAGCAGATGGAGCTCTTTGAATCTCTTATAGTAGAAAGCACTTTCTCAAGGCATTAAATAATGTTTGTTGCTCTCTTCTGTACTCTCCATTTTTCCAATAACTTCTTAAAAACAAGGTAATTAGAACAGGGTGTAATGTTTTAATATTAATCTCACCCATGCTGTAGACAACGGGTATCACTCTCCCTGTTGCCCTGTAGGGTCAGGTCAACTCTCAGGATCTCAGTATTGTGCTGTTAGACAGGAGGGTATGACACAATTGCACATATACAAACACACAAATCAATTAGGTGCATACACACACACACTACCAGCTCTGGCACATACACATCCAAACCAGCCTAGGCACATGCATACCTATCACCATTCAAACACATACACTATACACCCCAAAAATTAGACACAGATCACTAATTTGTATATCATGCACACAATGCCATATATATATACACACACACACACACACACACACACACACACACCCCCTCACCAGTTCACACACATACAACCCACCTACACATACACACAGGTAAGTTCCTAACTTGGATGGTACAGTGTGTATGTGTGTGCTTGGGGTACCTGGGACACTTGGGGGTAGGTTCAGGTGAGAGAGAGAGAGAGTTAAAGTGTAGGGAGCAAAAGTTGCTAGAACTAGGATTAGAACCAATAGACTACAGAGAAGTTAGCTGAGGAACTGAGGCCTGGGCTACTTAAGGTAGACTGGGGCTGGAAGCTGAGGCAGACAGCTGAGATAAGTGGTGGCAAGGAAGAGACAGCCAGGAAAGAAACTGAGGCAGAAACCTGGTTGCTCAGGGGAAAAGGAAAAGGCAGTAGGGATAAAATGGTGGCAAAGAAACAGGGGGTTTGGAGGCAGAGGAGCTCAAGACAGGTGTTGGAGGTGGCAGTGAAGCAGGAGAGGGAGAAGTGAGACAGAAGTTAGAGAGGCAAGGAGCAGAGATTGGAGCAGGGCCAAACCATAGTAAAGCAAAACCCAACTTAGGGGTCCAAATAACAGTTTTATTACACAGTAATACACTGCACAGCCCCATGAAATTATTGGTTCACACAAGCGCTCACAATGGCGGCAGGAGAAAGAGACTCAGCGGAAGGGCTGGAGTCCAGGTAGGGAAGAGAAGCAGAGTCCATGTCCTTGGTTGAAGAGGGGGTGGGGGGTGATAGCTACCTATCCAGGCTGGAAAGGG
>NW_005842977.1:98816-101409 GCF_000455745.1 Alligator sinensis | reverse complement strand
CCAATCACTCTCATTCATCTGGGAACCAATTTACATGGGAGGGGTACATGACTCATATAATTGCAACATGGGATGCCCAGGCAGAGGACACAAGATGGAGGCTTGACATGACTTTGGTTCACTTACAAACACAGGCCTAAACCATACAATATCCATATGAAACAATAAAAATCAATATGAAAATGATAATAATACAATATAAAACAGTGGAAATCCAAAACCAAAAACTTGCTACCAAAATAAAAATGTTAAAGCTTATCCTAAGTCTGAGCTTGCTTATGTTTGTCTATAGGGAATAGAGAGGGAGAGAAAGAAAAGCCAGAAATAATTGTGGGAGGGAAGGGAATGCATATCTATCACAAATACATATTATATATATATAATTAAAAAAGAAAAACTGGGGGTTTTGCTACATCCCCATCCCCCCGGGCATCCATACTGCAGGGGTCCTTGTGGGTCAGATCCAGACTGCTGCAGTGGGGTGAGCAGCAGTGGTGACTGCTATCATTGCTTACCTTCACTCCTGACATGTCCTCAATGTGACCAAGGAAATACAGATAAACCAGGTTCAAGCTTTTTGTTCTGTTCATTGTCTCTTCGTCATCGTCTTTGCCAATCCCTCACAGTTGAAGATAATTTTCTTCCATGATTGTCTGAAGGTGGCCAGGATTGACAGACTGCTGCAACTCGGGCATGTGTTTGCATGTGGGGTGGGTGGCTCTGGATTCTTGACTCGGCCTGTGACATGCTGTTTCTGTCGCTCCCACTTTTCTGTCTCCTGTTGAGGTTATAAAGTTTCAAAGTGCTGAGATCGTTGCAGCAGACTCTTTGTCCATTTGAGGAGGTCCTGGACAATAATCTCCCATGAGCTGATGCCTTCATTGTCTAATCTCTAACTAAAACAATAGAAAACTAATGGCTGTAGCTGTAAAAGAAGAAGTGCTACATTTTGCTCCTCTTACGTTCTTTGTTACATTACATACATTTGTGGTGAAATACGAAGATACACACTTTACTTGCCCCCTGATGCTATAAATTCTAGAAACTGCAGCATAAGCATTCTTCCTACTTTTCTTGATAATTGGTTTAATGGATAGTAAGAGCTAGACGAGCAGCACAGCATGTACAATTTATTGCAGTAGTTAATAGCCTGGCGTCTACAGGGTGGCCACGTTGTAAAGAATTAAATGTATACCAGTGCATGCCTATACAGTTATATAGTGAGATCATATATCCGATGCGTGATCCTAATGAAAATTCTTTAAATACTTTTAATCAAAGGATTCTGAAAAGTAGTCAAATCTTAATATGGTTAGCATGCTTCCAGAGTAAACTTTTATGGCCAATTTAAAGTGTAGTTTGCTATATCTCACCATTTATTTTTAAGTACTTTGAACATTTTAAGTCACAAATTCTGATATCCTTTAAAGAAAATGTGAGATTCCAATTCTAATTGCTTGTTCCAAGAACAGAAGAACCTCACCTATTACTTAATGGCACAGTATCACCATTACTTATGTCAGCCAAAAATTTATGTTTCTATGTCTCCTGCCTCATGTACAGCACTTATTTTTCTATGGTAACTGAGCCTATCTTATCCCATTTAAAATGATGACACCTAAGTGATCAGCAAATATCCATTTAAGTCTGCTGTAGTTCTTGACTGCAGCCTGATGTTCTTTAATTAGCTTTTAAATTAAACATTATGCTTCCCCAATATTAACAGTTCCACAGCCACACAGAATTATTTAAACTAATTACTCAGAGGGAACTTGCAGCATAATCAATTCATGATGTAGGACAGCTTATGTGGGCCTGATCCATAGCCTACAGGTGTCAACAGCAGTTTTTCAATGGACCTCAGCGAGCTTTAGAGCAGTTCTGTGCCTTCCAGATATTACTGGTCCCTGGAGGTTGTGCATGTGGTTTGTTTCCATGACTGCTGCTCAGTATCAATCTGGTATGGCTAGCATGGCTGAAGGCAGGTCCACGCCCTGCTGAGGGAATGCTTTCTAATCTAAGCAGCTAGAAGAAGTAGTGATGTGTCTCTTCCCTAGAGCCATTGACTTATTTTGCATTAACCTGTCTTGCACAGGTAGAACTGCTCCAGGAACCTTTGGCTGTACTAGCCTTTCTATGCTCTGGTGGGCTTCTGGAGTCAAAGTATTCTGACTTTCTGTGCAAGATTAGGGAGGCAGACAGGTGGAAGAATGGGCATGAAGCCAGAGACATGAAGGAAGAGGCTTCATCACTGCAGGGGGAGATTCTTTTTAACAATGTAGTGTTACTAGGGGTGCACTGAGATTTTTTGGGCTGATAGTGACGGCCAATTTTTAATGAGGCATATCAGCCAATATTGATCTGATTCCTGGTATGCAGCCAGGCAGCTGGCAAGTTTCTTGTGGGGGAAGGGGCAAAGAGTCTGTGGAGTGGAAGTGGGAACCAGTGGGAGGGGGAAGGGGGAAGGGAAGGGGGGGGGGGGGGGGGGGAAGCAGATCGAGGCTCCTGCAGGGCAGGAGGGAGTGGGGCTGGGGCAGGGGCAAACGCTGGACAGCCAGAGCAGGGTGTAGCATGGAGCCACAAGCGGCTCATT
>NW_005842977.1:92777-98791 GCF_000455745.1 Alligator sinensis | reverse complement strand
GGGGTGGGGGCCCGGGGGGGGGAGCTAGGGGGGGGGGGGCTGCAGCCACCCCAAAATTCACTGTAGCTCCACTGCCCACCCCAAGTGCAGCCCAGCCCAACCCCCTGCTGGGAAGAGACCAGTGCAGCTCCTGGCCCCAGCCCACAGCAGCAGCCCATCTTTGCCCCATGTGCAGATTTGGAGGCACACATCCACCATGTACTTCCAGGGTGCACATAGCGGCAGGAACCACTCCCCTCTCCCTGCACCCCCTGAATGAGTGGCTCACAGCTCCATCCCACATCCTGCCCCGACTGTGCAGTGCCTGCCCCAACTCCAGCCCCACTCTCCCTCACCACTGGGGCCTCAGTCTGCACCCCCCTTTCCCTCACAACAGACTTACCAGCCCAGCCCAGCTGCTCTCCACCCTGCTGGGCTGTGCTCCTGGCCACCTGCGTGCTGTGCTGCGACTGCACCCTTGTGCCTAGCATTTATCGGCGACATTATCAGCCACATCAGCCAAAAAATGCTGATTGCCAATACTGTCAATGTTCCTTATATTGGTGCTGATCCAATATGGGACTAATGTATTGGTGCACCTGTAGTGTTACTCTATCCTAGACAAGGTGTTGATTTCATTAGCGATCCTGATCCTCTGGACCCACCAGGAGTCTCTTTTTGGAGTTAACTACAGAGTCAATTTCTCATCCTCTTGCTGTATTCTTCTACCTCAGTCTGCTGAAATACTAGCTAGTCCTTTTAGGGTCATTAATGGATATAAGCAAAAAGGTCCCCTGAATCAAGGGGAAGGAGGTGACCTACTGGTCAATAGCATAACTAGGAGTGCTCAAGAGGGGCACCTTCCCTGGGCACCAACTTAGAAGGGGTACCAGAATTTCCTCCCACCCGAGTCTGTGCCCCAGCAATATTCCCATGCTGGAAGCTTCAAAACAGTCCCTAGCTGCTGCTGTTGCCGCTTTACGAGCAAGAGCCAAGGAAGGCAGAGCAGGGCAACAGCAACTCAACCAGGGACGATTTAGGAGTTCCCAGCATTGGTAAAACTGCTTCCCCTCCCTGCACCGTCCTCTGCTCTTGGAACCCACCCCTCCCAGCTAGGTTTGCCTTGGGCACCAACTCTGTTACTCCACTGCTATTGGTTATTCGTCAAAAAAACATTTTTTTTTTTATATTAGGTTCCTTCCAAGTCAAACTTTCCTTACCCCTTTCAAGAAAGCAGTCTCTCAAAGTCATTGCCCCTGGCACCAGTAGATTTTCTTTTGTGATCGTAGCAAACGTGATTTGGTCCTAAATTAATTGGATGCTGTCCCAGTTCCTACAGATGCTTCAATAACTTCTGTCCATTTTAAGCAGAATCTTTGATGTCAGATTGAAGTAATTGAATTATTGTTCAAGATATGGTATATTTATTTGCCCATTATCTGCTTTCTTTCAAAGTACAATCAAGTCTCTTTGAACTGTAAGCATTCAAACAGAGCACTTTGTATCCTGCTATTTCTCTAGCCTCCCAGGGCAAAAATGAGTATGAGCATATTTTTCAATTAACTCTGCCTGTATGGCTAAAAACTACAAATTGTGTCTCCCAATCATTAGATTTTCTGTCAGGGTATTTAGCATTTGGATTTTAGCTGGAAAGGTCATGAGACTCAATTTACCTTGTTATACCTAAATTGAGAATATCTATTCCAGGTGTCTATCATGGGGAACATTACAAAAGTTCACAATCACACACCTGTCCAGCTGTATTTATAATAAATATTAGTGGGAAATTAACCATGACTTAGAAAAAAAAGGGGGAGAGCAAATCAATACTTCTCCTGCAAAGTAATGATTTTTACCTACCATCTGCCTGTCCCCTCCCTCCAGAGTATTCATCTACATGCCCTTTCTTTCCTCACTTTGCTTTCCATCTGGACCTCCTAGATCAAAGCCATTTTAGTATGAACATAATTGTTATAACAGATAAGAATTTCTCCAGTATGTATTAATCCTAGAGAAGACTGAAAGTAGCAATAAATGAAGTAACAGGGTGAAGAACGTCCAGGGTCTAATACACCATGAAACTGATTACTGGGCACAATATTCTGGCCTTAAATTTTTCCATACATCTCTTTTGGATATAAAAGAAAGCTATAATAAGCACTTGAAAGCTGAATATGGCCCAAAGAAACCTCAAATAAACTGGTTCTTCAGTGAAAGCTTGTGTGAATGTACTTTAATTAGTCTTTCTTTTGCAGTTTCTCTTTCACCCTTTCAATTAAGTACAGAAATAATTTAAAGGTCCCTTTGGTAGGGAAAAACATTGTAAAGTTGAAGCTGGACTTTTTGTCTCTCTGGTACATGAGGCTGGATTTTCAAAGGTACTGATGTTCTTGAAGATGCAGATTAGCACCAAGTGGGATTTTCAAATGCAATTAGACCCATTGAAATTAGAGTTCAGTTCTTAGCCTGATTGGGAGCTTCTAAAAATCCCATTAGGACTTACACCTACATCTTTAGATGCCTAAGAATGTTTTAAGGTTTGTTTTATGCTTCCTAATGGAGTCAGTGGGTGTTTATATTAACTATTAAACATTCATATTGTGACAGTACCTAAAGACCAGTCTGGGTTGGGTCAATTTGTGGTAAACTAGAGGCCATAATGCAACTTGCTTACAACCTGAAAGACAAGACTTAAGAGGACAATGAGAAAAAAATGGCCAGCATGGGAGTTGGGTTTAACAAATTGAATAAGACGTGTCCAAAAACTATAGGATGGAGCTATTTGAAGGGAAAATGTAATACCACCCCTCTGCCCTTTAATTATTGTCACATACAGCCAGTGATCCATATAAGACCACATTAACATCAAAAAGAGTTCTTTGTTTCTGTGTGTGGCTTGTGGACCATATGTGACTCTTTCATTATAGTCTCTTTCCAGTGCTAAAATTCTGCGGAAATCAAGCGAAACAGCCAACTTTCAGGCAACAAAACAAACTTCTGCTCCCTGATTGTGCTAAAGATTTGCATTGAAACAATTGTATTGTATTGTATTTTCCTTGATAGAAAACCTTTGCAAACAATTTGCCCCAAATAGGTTTAAAAAGAGCAAACTATTTCAAACATAATGCAGATACAAGCAAAGCATCTTTTGAACAGTCTGACTTTCAGCTCATTTCATGGACAGGTTTCAGTCAATTGTATAATGAAGCAGCGGAGACACAAATTAACTCTACTTCCTAGTGTATGTTTGTGAAGGGGCAGGGGGTAGGGTGCAGGTGTCATGAATAACAAGAGGGGCCAATTGGACCAGTAGGAACCTGTGCAATGGAAGGATGTGCCAGAATGGCTTTATTTAGCTTCCATTGCTATTCTCAGCATCTGTATCCTTGTACAAATCAGTGCACTACCATTATCTGTAATAGAGTGAGGCCAACATATGCTGGATAAGGATCTGGCCCTCATGTTTAAGGCATGAAAAAAAGCCTGGAATGCATGAACACTCTTCTAGGAGATGGTTGGATTGACTTTGTTCACCATGTAAAATAGCTCTTTACGTTTGTTTGGTAACAGGTTTCAAAATGAACGCAGGGTAATTGTGATATATGGGAGATGATGTTCTAACAGTGGAATCTGAAAGCATATCCATATTTTATCTCCAATTGTAAACCCCTTCACCAAATCATGCGTACATTTGAATGAATAATAAAAATGATACAGCCCCTGAGGGAAAAGGCTAGAGAGGTCAGGATGGGAATGGGTTTGATTGCCATGGGATCTATTTGTCTTCTTTTTGCATCTAAACAGAATACCCTAAGGGAAACACCTAGGCACATGATGATATTACTCCCATCAGTAGCCCAACTGGAGTCTCTGTGATGTGTGTGCAAAGCCACTCACTAACGCAACTGGTTGCAAGATCAGGCCCCCATCTGTGCAGAGCAGATTTGCACTGCTTAACTGATCTGTTGCATCACTACCACCTTTCCATGCCCTTGCTCACAAGGGGAACCGTAGCCATTTTAACACCCCAATGCAATTGCATTGAAAAGCCACGACTATTGTTAGGGGTCACCACGCTGACAAAGCAGGCATCTTGCTGTGCATTGTGAATCAGGCTGGTGGTACTTGTGTCAGCTCAAGAGCATTCACTGCTGACACATGGAGCAGATGTGTTTGAGGTGGGCATTACTGAACAATTTTCTGCTGAAGGGAGCAAGATATATAAAGACAATAGGCTTATTATGAGCAGCTAGCATGCATCCATGCACTTATGCAGTGTGGGGGGAACAGGTCTGCAGTATCTTTAAGCTCAAATGATCAGCTGGTCTGGATTTAGAGAAATACAGTTGCTTGTCCCATATTTACCCCCACTATTTTCATATATTATATTAAAGAATCTCTGTATTATTGATAAAGGCCATCAGTATACTCTAATGATCCATCTATGGCACCAAATGACCAACCAAATGACAGAGATACTGGCAATATGGTGAGCAAGACTTTTGAAAAGGCAAATGAGTAGTCCAGGAAATCAGGATGAGATCTAAAATGTAAGTAGCATCATTTTAGAGGTTACTTTGCAGTTAGAATAACCTTCTAATCACTTGTTTTAACATATGTATCATGATGTGGTGTTATTACGTGCTAATTAGCATTTGCTAAGAAGTCACCCTTTCTCCCTTTAGGAAAAAATAGTGTGTTATATATTGTTTTGTTCTTTAAGGCTAAATACAGACAGTCAAAAAGCCCAAGGTGGAATTGATTCAATCTTCATAAATTAGTCTAAGCTGTGTAGATTGAACAGATAAGCAAGTGAAAAGACATTCACTTTTGATTCCGGAAATGCAGCCACATGCCTGCAGTGGCCCAGGCCTGGGATGCTGGGGGACTGTGAGTTAACTTGAATCTGGAGGGGATCAGGGACAGAAGTTCAATAAACCGATTTAACCTAAATCAGTTAAGTTTGATATTACATCCATCCAGGTTTATCTTAAAACAGGTCTGGCCATTTTGAAAACAGTTTATGTGCACTGAACTTCTGTTGTGTTACAGATTTGAACTGGTTTCTGATCACTTATACCAGTTTGTGTGTATTTTCTGACACTAGCTTAAATCAGTCTTTATCAATGGATGTTAAAAGAACTGTGTCTGAACTATGAAACTGTGATGGATTTTTTTAAAGACTATTCCAAAAGATGCTTTTTTTCAAAAGATTATTTTAGTGCATCCAACTTTTCAGCATAAGCATCCAAGCAATTCAGGTCAGGTATAGGGATGTTTCATGTGACCAAGAAACTCATTATTTTCCTTTGAGTAGCAAATGGCCTACAGTATACTCCAAAGAGCTCAGCTAGAGAAGCAAAGAAGTGTTAATAAAACTTATAGGCTAAAAGTAATATTTTGGATGAGAGAGCCATTGGTTCCTCTTATGCAGTCACTGCTTAGAAATAGGTGTAGTTTGTATCCTCCTCTGTGACCTAGTTATAGGACAGTGAAGAGTAAAGAGTATGTGGGACCACACAGAACATGTGTTGCTATGCACTAGATCAGGGGGGTAGGGAGAGCTTTTTGGTAGGCATACCACAAATTAAGCCCTGTATCCTCTCTAAGTGCCACTCTGATCAGGGTTGGATTCAGGATTTGGCAAATGGGGTTGTGGGAACATCCCCCTGTGATGCAGGGGTAACTGCATCCTTGCTCCCAGCCCTCTCTTGCCCAACCCACTGGTGCGAGCAGACTGTGCTGTGGGAGCCTCTGGGGTCTATTTAAAGTTCCCAAAGTAGGTAAGGATCCCCCACCTTCTCCTCCATGCTCAGAGGCACATCCCCTCCCCTTCTCTTCTATCCTTTCCTCCTGCAGTCACTGTTACTTTTCCTGCTGTCTCACTCCAGTTGGGCTGTGTAGGGACTGGGTTTAGCTGGGAACAGCGGCAGCAGCAATGGGCCGGCGGTGGGTTCCCCAGATTGTCCAGGGCAGGGATCCCTGTGCAGCCCCCTAGAATGGGGAGGGGTGGCCCTGAAGATTCCCCCTTCCCT
>NW_005842977.1:82310-92746 GCF_000455745.1 Alligator sinensis | reverse complement strand
TAGGGAAAGTAGCCACTGCAGGTGGGACAGAGGAAGGTGAAGAGAGGGGATGTGCCGCTGAGCATGGAGAAGAATGGGGAGGTTCTCTTCTGCTTTGGGGAGTTTTTTAAAAGTCCCCAGAAGCTCCAGCAGCACAGTCCAGTCCAAAAGGGAGATGCAGAATTGCACCCACTCTGGATCTGCCCTGACTGTGTTTCCCTTCTACTGTCTGATCTGCTGCTCTGCTTTCTACTTCCTGTTCCATGCTTCCTGGCTGGTCTGTTACTCTGCTTTTTTTCCCCTGCCTGCTCATCTGCCTGTCCCCTCCCATCATGCTACATATCACACACAGAGGCTGCCCATGCTTCTTCTGGCACACATGCTGCAGGTTGGCCACACCCACACATGATTGTGACCTGAACTCAGGAAAGAGTCCTTGGATCCAGATGTGCAGGAGCAAGTGACTTGTAGGACTCATTCCATACTGAGGAATGGCATTTTTTTCTCTCTGTTTGGCCAGCCCTTGTGTTGGTCAGAAGTCTTATTACTGAACTCTTCCCCTGTTGCCCCCATTCATGGCTGGAACTAGGTGTTCTTCTCATGAGTCCTGGGATCCTCCAAAAAATTATATGCAGATGAGGGTCAGGGCAACTTGGTCCAACTCCATGTCATGTAGGGTGGGGTCACACTAATCATATATGACAGGCTGAGAGAGGGGTGACAGAGGGATTCTGGGTAAGCTCTTTGGGGCTCTATTCAGTGAAATTTGCTAGATATTTACAGCTGGTGGAAATGGGAAAGAAAGGAGCAGTTCAGCTGTGAAGAGGAAGTGGAAATGTATGCAAAGTAGTGGTTCACCATGACTTGAAAAGAGTCAGCACTGAGGGGGACTGCAGTCAGTGGAAACCATCCTATATCTTATCCAGATAGGATGCTCTAGTCTACCCTTGGGATAGGTTCCTATCATCAGCATAGCTTCTCAGCTGCCATTGGCTAAAAACAAGAGTAGTAGCCAGGCACAGGCCATGTGTAGTGCCTGGATTAATGCCAGAAGTGCTGCGGGAATAGTGACAAAGCGCCAGGATGGAGGAGGAGGAAGATTCTCAGAGCCTGGAACAGCTTTGGTGGCAGTCTTGGAAAAGAGTAACGGTTATGGAAGGGAAATGGGTATGGAAGGGAAAGCAGACAAGAGAAGAGAAGTGAATTGGAGAGCAGAATCAAAGTTCCAGAGTCTGATGGAAGATGGATGAAAGTAGGGAAGACAGGAGAAATGAAGGTAGGAAAGAAAGGTGTGCATTCCTAGCCGCATGCATGATGTGGCTGCATGCATGCACACAGCATTTTTTGGTGACGTTATCAGCAACATTGGCCAAAAAAAGCTGATTGCCAATAGCTTATTAATAGCTAATAAGACATGTCATATCAGATGTAGAAGAGAGGAAAAGAAACATGGTAATAATGAATTTAGACCTGGAAAAAGCTTACAATAGGGTTGAACATGAATGATTTCATGTTCTTTTATTGGCTGGACCCGATGATCTTCCAAGGTCCCTTCTGGCCTTACAGTCTATGAATCTATGAATGTATGTTTGAAGTATTGTAGAGGATGGGGTTTCTGACAATGATGGTAGGATTGGGTCTAAGTGCTATACAGCAAAGCAGGAAATTGAGTGCTGGTAAATGGTTGCTTGAGCAAAGAGTTCCTTGTATAGATAGGGGCAAGACAGAGACACCCACTGTCCCCCTATCTTTTTGTGTGCACAATGGAGCCATTGCTGCAGAGAATTCATGATGAGAAACTGGTAAGTGGTATGAAGATACCAGGAGGAAGAGAAGTTAAATGTACATTATACATGGTGATGTGAACATAGTTGCTTAGGACAATGTATCAATTGATAGGGTATTAAAGCATACTAAGGAGTATGGTGCAGTGTCAGGGGCAAAATTAAATCAGATGAAAAGTACATTGATGGGGTGAGGAATTGGGAGCATTTACAGAAGTTTGGGCTGCAGGTGGTAGAGGGTATAATCAAGATCTTGGAAATCCCAATGGACACTGAAGGGAAAGGAACAAAGGCATGGGAGAAATTAGAGATAAGAGTGAGACACATCTCAGGATCATGGAGTGGTAGAATGTTATCTTTCAAGGGTAAAACGGCTGCAGTGAAAACAGAGCTCATGCCAGAACATCGTCCTTTACACAGGGATGATGTATCCACTATCATGGCAATAGATAAGGAAGGTATAGAGGCAGATATGCATTTTTTTGTGGGGGAACTAAAAAAAATCAGGGTAGCCAGAATGGAGCTATATAAAGCCAGTGAATTAGGAGATTAGGGAATGCCACATTTGGAAAGCTTTGTGTATACTTATGTTATAAGTATGTTCTGTAAAGAGATAATGGAGGGGGTGGGGAAGACTGCATGCTTCTGTTGTTACCTGGCAGGAAGAATGTTAAGAAGTTGGGCATGTATGGGGGAGAATAGAAAAAGCCATGGGCACGGCAGCCACTGGCCCACTAAGTGAAGATGGAGAGCTTTGTAAGGGTAAATAAACTCGAGGGAGTGGGATTAGAGTGTTTGAAAGATCGTAAGGAAATGAAAAATATGATAAGAAAGAAAGATAAGATACCAATGGTTGGGGATTGCATGGAAGGACAGATGACAAATGTGTGGAAAGAAGTGACAGATAATAAGGTGAAAGGGGAACATATGGGTATCGTATGGATGTTGATATGGAATATTCTGAAGGGCAGTCAACACAAACGGGGCTTGGTTAGATGGATGGTATGCCCAAGAGAGGGATGTGGGGCTGAAGAGTTTGTACTGCATGTATTTTGGGACTGCCCTTTTGTGCAAGGGGTATGGGAGGAAGTGCATTATTTTTGAGGGCGATTGATATGAACTGTGGATATTAAATGGTGTTGTATGGGTTAATGCCCAAAGGACTAGATACACAGAGGCTGACAACCATACCACTTTGTGCAACAGGAGCAATATGCAAAGTGAAAAAATTACTGTTGGTCAAGGGAATGGCTTTCACCAGAAAAGAATGTTTGGAGTAGGCAATTTATGAACTGAAATACTGTGTGAATCAAAATGTAGACAAGATGGGTATGACAGGGGGCAAGCTCAGGGTTGAATCTCAAGTCAGCCCACCCACCTGTTCATGGGGCAGTCCGCCCTCTCTCTCATGCCACGACTTTGCTGTTCCCATAAACTAGTGGTATAATGCGGGACGCTGCACGTTATATGTCCCAATGCCAGGGGGCACTTGTGGCCCATGTCTTAGATGGCATCTAAGTTCTTAACGTCTCTGGCCCTACACTGGGCCCCATAACACTCTAGTCTGGACCCCAACTAGATCCCTTCCCATTTGGTGGCCTACTCTGCCTTCATTCTGGGCTGCCAAGCTCCCTGCACTCTTCTCCCTCTCAGGTGTGGTCCCCTGGGACCTTTGGCCACATAGGCCCTGGCCTCACCTCCAAGGCCAGTTGGAACCCCAGGCCTCCAGCTCTCAGCATCTCTCATGGTGGGCCCCTGGCCCTTTTGACCCTTCTGGTCCTGGCCCCAGCATTGACCAGTTGGGGGTGCCTCAAGTCAGGCTTCTGAGCAACTAGCCCACACTCCCTTACATTGGTCTGCCTTCTTGGGCCCTACTATGCATTTACCCACCCTGTTATGGGGGCTGGAGTTAATAAGGCGCCCCGACCTGCCTTTCACTGGGGAGGTAACTGGCCTGGCATTTCTAGGGAGCTATCCCAGTGCAGGTAGATCTACCAGGCAGGATGCAGTTTCAAGTCATGCCCAGGACCAGGAGCCTCCAAGCCGTCTCCCTAGCTCCTGCCCTTACCTCCAGGGTGTTCCATGCTGCAAGGGAGTCGGATGGTGCTGCTCTCTTGGCTGCAAGCAACATACTTCTGGCACTGCCTGCCTGACCTTAGTTTTAAAATGGCCACCCTCATCAGGCACCTGCTGGTTGTCTACTCCAGCCCTTACAGTGGCAAGCATCCAAAGAGGAACTAGCACAATGGAAAATGAGAAGACAGAGAAGAGGTGGAGGAAAGAAGAGGTGTTTATTTCAAAAGGACAGAGAGATGGAGTGAAAGTTGTTGCTTCCTCCTCGGCTGTGGGTGGTTCGTGGGAAGATAACGTGTTAATGATGAAATGGGTATAAGAAGAATAAGGTATGTTATAGGGGAGATTGTCAAGTGTTATGTTAATTTAGCTTCTTTTAATTGTTTTGTAATTAAAAAAAAAGGTTCCCATCAGCATCTTGGTCTTTTGGCTAAGATCATATAGAGCATTAATAGACATCCTCTGGGAGGCTGGAGGTGGGGTGTTTTAATTAGCCCAGGTCCGAGACTCATGCTAATTAAAAGCTCCCAGAGTGTCACGTCTATCAGCGTCCATGCACTGAAAAATGGTGGTAGTGCGCTTTGAAGTAAAGCTTGTCAAATGTCAAATGAGCTTTAGTTTAAAGTGCCTTGCCACCATTTTTCAGCATGGGGATGCTGATACATGTGATGCTGGAGTCTGCTGGAGCATGGTAAGTGTGTTATTCTGGGTTTTTGGAAGAAGCAGGGAGACTCTGTGTTCTCATTAAGCCTCTATTGTAACAACTAACCCATGACCTAAAACAGTTGACTGACCACTTCCTGTGGATTACATCACCCTTTAGTAAGGGAGCTAACCCTTATTACTACATCCCCCTTTCTCAGGGAATAACTTGATACACACTTAGTTACAAAATGAACCAAAACAAC
This sequence comes from Alligator sinensis, assembly GCF_000455745.1. Taxonomy (NCBI): domain Eukaryota; kingdom Metazoa; phylum Chordata; order Crocodylia; family Alligatoridae; genus Alligator; species Alligator sinensis. Next base: position 88,002 of record NW_005842977.1, on the reverse strand, counting down.
AAAAACATTGGTAAGTCTATTTGTTTAAACCCGACTAATTTACAGGTCTAATCTCTTTGGTGGAACTGAGGCATGTCCAGACCTAGTATAGTAAACAGGTGCGATTTGGCAGAGGTGTTCTTGATTCCTGTGGAGAAAACCACTAGGTGTCTCCACTCAGCATGAATGAGGGGTATCTGCCCTAGCCTGGATGGTGCCTTGGACCCCTGGCTCTGGGATCCAAACTTCCTGTGGGGGGGAAGGAGCAGGTACAGGTCAGTCGCATCTTACGTGGGGGTTACGTTCTAAAGTCAGCGCGTAAGGCGAAAATCGCGTATAGTCAAATCGCATATTACTGTGCCAGCAATATGACTAGCAGTGACTGCCTCTGCCTCCAAAACCTCCCGTTGCCGCCGCGGAGCCGTGCTCAGAGCTGTGTGGCCGGCAGCAGAGGTGCAGTGCGGAGTGGTGGTGGGGATCGCTGCGTGCCACCCGGCCACCACCATGCTGCTGCTGCCGCCCGGCAGCCGGCCACACAGCTCCGGGCACGGGTCCATGGCGACAGCGGGAGGTTTTGAAGGTAGTGGCCGTCACCGCCATAATGGGCCTCCAGGTAAGCAGCAGCGCCACGTGCAAACTCAAGCCCTGCCCCCTGACCCTGCATATAGTTGAATTCGCGCAAGTTAAATGCGCATATGATGTGACTGACCTGTACATGTTGTTAGACCCCGACTCCATGCGACGCCCAATGACTAGGGAGACAACGGATCGATGCCATTATGCATCACCTGCACACACATTTCGTCAACAGCTTTATTTAAAATGGAGACAGTTTTGAACTAGCTCCAACAAACCAGGGAGCCGTAGCGAACATTAGTTCTTTCCATATTTATATGCCTTGGTTCATACTCATTAACATTTACGCCACCTTTGTCCCTCCTTGTTCCACCTTTGTCCTCCTTGTTCCTCCTATCTTAAGCTCCACCTCTGTTTACTGTTTGTTTCATTAGCATGGAATCACCATGCATTAGCATTTCACTTATTTACATGTCTTTTGCTATGAGTGCATGCCTAAAACTATGACTCCGGCTTCTTTCGGTCACTTGCGGATTCTTGCTGATTTCTTCACTATCTTCAAGGTCTTGCTTCTGCTTATCTCCTAACGATAGCTGGTGGTCTGCATCCTGTTCTCCATACACAATGGGCTATATATCTTACAACACTACTACAGTTAGGAAAATGCTTGCCTAAGTGTCTTGCAATGTTACTTTTAATATATCATTCTGCCTTGTGGTTAGCAGCTTTGCTAGGCCACAGGTTATAGCCTTCTATTCAGCTGCAAATCCAATGCTCCCCAAGATCCAAATACAGTCACCCTAACACACGTCTTGAAGCATGCTGGGTGTCATAGTTCCATCTGTGACGGTCCCTTATCTGTTTTTCTTTCTCACAAAATGCCTGTGGATCAACAAGTTTTGGCACCAAGTCATTGCTCATACTTGGGAAGGTTGTACGGAGTTGATGACTCATAAGCAACTCAGCTGGACTCCACCCATGCTGCAATGGTGTTGAATAGTAGATCAAGAGTACCTTGTAGAGATCTTCATTCTTCTGGAGCAAATCCTTCATAGTCCACACCGCACCTGCTGCTTCTCCATTACTATGGGGAAAATGTGGACTGCTGGTGAACTGCTGAAAGTCATGTTGTGCTACAAACTGCTTAAACATGGCTCCAGAAAATTGTGGGCCATCATCAGTTCTTAAAACTGAAGGTATGCCATGGTGTGCAAATATACTCTTCAATGCCCTTATAACTTTCTCTGTTGTGGTGCTCTGTAATTGCACCATCTCCAAGTAATGGGAATAATAATCAATAGCAATGAGGTAAACAGAACCCTTCCAGGTGAATAAAGCAGCCCCCAACATCTGCCACGGATGATCTGGTAAATCAGTTGTGAGGCATAGCTCCATATGGACTGGTCAGTGTTGGGCACAAACCTTATACCTGGCCACCAAGTTGTGTATGTCATCACAGATGGAGGACCACCATACTGTCTGGTGAGCCCTGACTTGACACTTTGTAATGCCCTGGTGAGCATCATGAATCTTCTCAAGGATTTCCTGGAGTAGCGAGGAAGGTATCAGTACTCTGTTGTGGAACATAACTAAGTCTCTGACAACATGGAGTTTGAGTCTCTCTTGTTGGTACTTTGCTAGTTCACAGTCCTTTAATCTTACTTAAGGCCATCCTTCCAAACAGTATTTCTTTATATACTGGCAAGAGGAATCAGCTTCTTGAGTTTCCTGAATTCTCATTTGTAGTGAAGCAGGCATGGGTATCCCATCCGCAATAACGTCCATGTAAACAGCAATCTCTTGCTACTGGTGGAGTTCCTCTGGAGACAATGGAGTCTGTAGTTATGCCTTAGATGGAGTATCAGCTATTTGTAACTTTTCCAGGGATATGTACTATATTGTAAGTGAATGTCAGCATTCTGAGGTGAAATTGCTGGATTCTTGGTGGAAGTTCATCGAGAGGTTTGTCTCCTAACACAGACACGAGTGGCTAGTGATCAGTCAGGCCCACAAGGAAAGATCTGAATTGCTCACATGCCCACGTAACTGCTAGTGCTTCTTTTTCTATTTGTGCATATCGAGTTTCAGGTGGAGAAAGTGCTCTTGACACAAAAATAATAGGGGCCCAGTAGCCCATTTCTTGATGTTGTTGTAACACTCCTACAATCCCGTAAGATGAAGTATCTGTTGTAATACAAGTTTCTTGTGTTGGATCATATTGGGCCAGTATCAGGGATGAACTGAGTATAGATTTGATCTCGTTGAAGGCCAACTGCTGTAGCGGTCTCCAGAGTCATATGTTCTTGTTACTTAAGAGGTCTCTTAAAGGCTTTGTTATTGTTGCCAAGTTTGACACAAAACGGCCCAAGTATGTAGCCATGACTAAAAATCTGTGTAATTTGGGGACATCTTTGGATTCTGGGAACCCCTTGATGGCTACAATTTTCAATGGATCTGGTTGGATCCCACGCGCTGTAATCCAATTCACCACGACATGAGTTGTGAAGTAGCAAAGGTGCACTTTTCATTAAGCGTAACTCCAGCTTCTTGGAGTTTTCTGAGCATTGCGTCCACTCTTGCATTGTGTTGTGCCTTGGTGGTCCCAAAAATCAAAATATCATTGGCATGGCAAAGAACTGCTTCTAGGCCATCCAATATCTGTGACATCCAAAGCTGAAAGAATTCAGGAGCTGATGAAGTTCCAAAAGGTAGCCGTTTAAACCGGTAGTGTCCAAATGGGGTAATAAAAGTTGTTAGCTTGGATGATTCAGTGGCTAGAGGAATCTGCCAGAACCCTGCCCGAGCATGCAATTTTGTGAAAACTTTGGCTCCATCAAGTTGAGCCAATGTGTGTTCCACGGAAGGAAGAATATGCCTTTCTCTGCATACGTAATTGTTCAGCTGTGTGAGGTCAATACATATCCTAATCTTACCATTGGGTTTTGGCACAACCACCATCCCAGAACACCAAGGAGTAGATTCTTCAGTCTTTGTAATTACTCCCATTTCCTCCATGCATGTTAGCTCTTCTTTAACTTTGTCCATTAGTGGCAGTGGTACGTGTCTTGGAGTGGTTAATGCATATGGATTGGCATCAGCTTTTAGGCATATCTAATATTCACCTGACATTTTTTCCAGACCAGAAAAAAATTATGGGTATTTGGTTCTGTAGTACTGCTCCAAGGATTTGTAGTCTGCTATTTCATCTAGTTGACGGACAAGTTGCAGTACCTGTATAGCAGGTAATCCAAGTAAAGGCATAGCAAGATTACCAATCACATAAACTTCCTGGTCTATACATGTCTGCTTCAGTGTCATCTTTGCATTAAAGGATCCCAGTACTTTGAAGGTAGTGTCTCCTGGTCCCTGTAACTGTTTAGTAGGGGTAAGGAGAATACCATTCCTGTATGGGCTGTAGTAAGAATCAGGGATAGTTGAGGCTGTTGTTCCTGTATCTATTTTAAATAGTATTGTCTGTCCATTGAGCTCAATTTCTGTCATCCAGACTCCTATAGACGGATTTGGCCAATGTATACAAAGATGTGATGAATCTGTCCACAGGTTCTGAAGGCTCCTGTTTATGGATGTTGAATCTAGCTTGTTCATAAATCACATTTCTTTTGCCCAGAAAATGATCAGTCAATGCTTCTATTACTGCAGCATATTGCTTTTTCTCAGCATCTGTAAGAGGCAGTGACAGCAGAATTTCATCTGCCTGATCTCCCATAGAGTAGATAAGAGTACTCGCTTGATAGTTTTCCAGCTGTCTGTCCAGGCTGACACTTTCCTGAAGCGATTAAAATGCCTGATCCATTTAGGCCACGTTCCAGGGGACTGGAAATCAAACTGTTCTGGTGGTGCAACTTTGAGTGCCTTCATGCTCTTTGTAGCCAGCCTCAGTGCTGTGCTGGGCTCTGCTGCAAGGAGAGGCACCTGGGCCTGCTCTGCACTGGATTCAGCTGCTGCTAGAGTCAGATCTATCAGTTGGGAATTGCCTGTTTGATTTCCTGTTGGTGCCAGGATTTGCCACTTTTGATGCCATGTGTTATTCTGGGTTTTTGGAAGAAGCAGGGAGACTGTGTTCACATTAAGCCTTTATTGTAACAAACTAACCCCTGACCCAAAATAGTCGACTGACCACTTCCTGTGGATGACATCACTTTTTAGTAAGGGAGCTAACCCTTACTACTACAGTAACTACTGATTAATCAAATCTGCTCCGACGCGCTGTAATTACAACATGTTGGAGCAGCCTTCCTGCACATGTATAAGAGCCCCTAGGTGCCCAAGGGAAAGGTGTGGAAAAGAAGAAACAATGGGAAGTGTTTTGGAAGTGTACAAATGCAAAGAGGGTATGGGAAATGGTTTGCCACTTCCCAAGTGCCAGCAAAATAAAACTGTTGTTAGCATGGGAGATGGTGCTTTATGGACTCATACCAAAGGGACCAGAGGAAACATTATGATGAATTTATTATGTTTTACAACTAGTTAATGGAAAATAAAGACACTCCAATTTTTAAGGGGTTGGCTTTCACTGATAAAGAGTGCCTGAATCTGGGGCTGCATGAACTGAAATGCTGCATTGATTGGGACAAGGAAGAGACTGGAAAGAAAGAGGCAGAGAAGAAGTGTAGGAGAAAGGATCGGACACACTTGTTTCACTAAACCAACAGAGAGGACAAATGGGAGGGGCAAAGAGTTTTAGGTCATTATTGAGGTAATCATTTTTCATGGGTTTCTATATGAATAAAAAGGGTTCTGTAAGGAGGTCTTTTGTGGGCAGTTGATATATGTTGTTTAAGGGTTTAAATATATGTAGTCGTATGTTTTTGCATATGTAGTTGTTTTTGTAATATGAACTTTTGGTAAAATAAGGATGCTCAATATGTGAAGCCTTGCAAGTGTAGTATGTTTTAAATAGAATTTGTAATAAATAAATAAATATATTAATAAAAGTTTCTCATCAATATGTTTGCCTTATATGGGCCATGTATTTTATATTCATGCTCAATTTTTGCTATATTTATTCAACTTATTGGTTAGTTTCTATTATTGAGCTTGTGCTGCTTTTAGCAACATTTGAAAGATAGGCAAAGTATTTAATGCAGCTTCCTTGTATGCAAATATAATATTACTC
>NW_005842977.1:50824-82279 GCF_000455745.1 Alligator sinensis | reverse complement strand
TCCTTGTAATCCAATTTAAAATTTCTCTTTCCCCATATTGATTGGGGGGGAAGAATCTTGTCTTATATTCAAATAAATACAGTATCTACTTTATAGATCACAATAATGTCAAGTATTGAGCAATACATCAGTATCTGGGGGAACGCCTGTTCACCAGAGCACCCCATGGGATGACAAGGTCAAACAGTCACAAACTCCTCCAAGACCGTTTTAGGCTGGACATAAGAAAAAACTTCTTTACTGTCCAAGCCCCCAATGTCTGGAATAGACTCCCTCCAGAGGTGGTGCAGGCAGCTACTCTGGACTCTTTTAAGAAACATTTGGATGCTTATCTTGCTGGTATCCTTTGACCCTAGGTGCCTTCCTGCCCCTTGGGCAGGGGGCTGGACTCGATGATCTGCTGAGGTCCCTTCCAGCCCTCATGTCTATGAAAGCTATGAAGTGTGTCAACTCCCACTTACTGAATTCATTTGCACTGCCATTTTTTTCCACGATGAGTGTTGTGTATTTGTATTCAATATCTGGTGCAGCAGACATGGCAAAAGGACTCTAACTTGGAATCTTCCCATAAATTATCTGCTCAGAAACCAGCAAGGTATAGTGGTTAACACACACTGGACACATCTATATGAGACATTTACTGGAGCTGCCTAATTAGCTCCTCAATAAATGTCTCAGCATCTTCACATACAGTGCTATTAGGACGGAATAAACTAATTAACTCTGCCATAGGTTAGTTTCTAAACACAAGTACTATCCTATTGTGGAGTTTTTTACTCCACAGCAAGACACATGTAGATACTGATGGGGCTGGCTGGGGCATGAGGGTGCTTTAGTGTGGGGGCTGCCTGCTGGCTAGCCCCACACTGGAGCACCCTTGTGCCTCAGTCAGCCCTTCTGCAGCATGTTGAGCCTGGTTGGAGAAGCCCTGGGCTGGCAGGCTGATGCCCTGGACTTTTTGCCAACTGGGGCTGCTCTGCCTCGGTTCTATGTGCTATAGTCCTGGGCATATGTTCAAACGCAGCACCTGGGAGCAATATACTCCAGTACAAATTGCACCAGAGCTTATTGCTTTATATTAATTGCACATGTAGACGCACCCATTTTAAGTGAGTTTGGCAGTTCCTTTCACTTTTTGCTGGAATGTTTTGAAATATGGTTGAAGCCAGCGTCAAAAAGAACTAAATGTATCCATTTTCAAATATTCTCTTCAGTTCTGATTTGCTCTTAGGAAAAAAAAATCTCCTGACATATGCTTTTGTGTAGAACAAAGAATTATGGTGTCAGGTGAAAAATACACACTCTGAGTGGTATAATTTTAAAAGGAACATATCAAACCACTGTAAACTTGAGGGCAGCCTCCCAGAAGCCTCATACACATCAGTTTTTGAAACCTGCTGGTTTCCATGGTTACCATGACACGGCTAGGCTTATTTATAGCCATGTATGATATACATTGCCCTCCAGAAGGAAGGAAAGCGAGATCTGACTGTGAAGGAATCTGAGGACTGTGCATTAGGAAAGGCTTAGGAGAGAAAACCTAATTAGATCTAATTAAATATATTGATTCTTTGGGCTAGATTTGGACTTTTCTAGCACAAGGACCCTTTTGCTGACACCCACATTTCTGCATCCAAGAGGACACAGTGAGAATGCTATTGTATGTGCTCCCTTGGCCTGACCCAAAATATATTGATATAACTGGAAATAGTCCCAGGAACTCCAGTGGGATTTACATTAGGATGTCTTGAGCACAAATGGGATCAGACTGACAATGCTGCTTCCCACCTTAAAGAGGGATGATACAGCAATACAGGGTTGGTATAAGAATTAACTCGCAGCCAGTGGTGATAGTGGGATGGGGATGATTGGAAGGAAAAGAAGTGGATGTTAATATTGTTCTATCCATAGTCTCCATAACACCTTTGGAAGCATTTTAGTGCCCTCACCAAATCCCTATCCCCAACTGTCGATGCCCAGTTGTTAAGCCATAGTGGAACATCCCAGCACAATCTTGTTTGTTTGCTTGTTCTGAATCAGGGAAAGAAAGAGAACTTTATTTTAAAGAAGGTGGACTATAACAATCAAAGCACTGATTTAGTTTCCTCTGTTGCTATCTGGGGTTATCTGTCAAGTTCAAACCAGGAAGATCTGCAGAAATACTAATATTTCACTTGCTCAGTCTCTTTGATTAGTTTTCTTTATAATAATGTGCACATTGAAGTCTCCATTTATTTTCTGAGATTTTATTTGAAAAGCAAGCAACAACACTAAAGTGCAATATTTGAAGGGTATAAGCATCTAGAAGGGAGAGGTAGTGGGAATAACGAGACCCAGATTAAGGAAAGTTAAAATTTGAATGCAAACTTTGGATGCATTGCTAGGAGCAAATCTCTTAGCAGTGAGGTGTGCTAGAATATAGAGGAGTCTCCAAAGGGAAGAGGCAGAAGAGTGCTTACTGGGGAGACTTAAGCACAACTAGGAAAAACACTGAGAGGTATTCCTATTACCTTATGTTACCAGTGGCTAATATAGTAAAACTCTTCTGTAGAAAAGTATCCTGTACAAGAGTACTCTTCTGTAGAAGAAGTAGAACTCTTAAGGCATTTCCTTAGGAGTGCCAAGGGTAATATCCCATGTCACCTGGTATGGGACATGGCATATAAGGTGGTTGCAGTGGGAAAGTTCCTGTGAATGGTCCCAATATGCCTTCATCTACAAATATCATCCCTCCTAATGGTTTCAAATGTTGTGTTTTTGATAAGTTATTTTGCCTTAAACTGACAAATCAGAGATGAGGTCTGGCAACAAAGTGAATGCAGTGAAGTGTGATGAAGATGGGGTGCATATCTCCTGTGGGTGTCTTTTCAAGACAAAGGAGGAAGCTTTAGGAACCTTTGGAGGGTGTTATTGACATAAGAGAAGGTGCACACTTTTCCCCCTTATCTTCTTTCTTCTGTGCTTTTATACATCCAGGTAGATGCAACATATCCTGCTGCAGACTTAATCATCACTAAGCATAGCTTTGTGTGCTAAATTCTTAGCTGTGATGTACCTCCCCTAGAGCTGGGGAGAAGAGAAGCTGTAGCTGCCTGGGAATCAAAGGGACAAACCATGCTGCTGAAGCTGTTCATGTGCAACTCCTGAAGAGTGTTATAAGCTGTGACCTATCTCTGTGAAATCTTTGTTTTAGAGCATCTTACTCCCCTTAAAAACTTCCTAAAAGGAAGTATAGCAAATGTAACCTCTATACTTAGCAATAATGACACGTCCTGTCAGCTGGACAGAATCACCAAGAAACAAGCTGTAGCCTCTGGGCTTCTTGAAATTGGTTAGTCCAGGGTAAATGTGTGAAGCAAGCAGTTGTACAGCATGCTATCTTTTCCTCGGAGCTTAGGCCCTTGCTAATAGAGCTACAGATGAAATTGCTACCTGTGGTCTAAATCAGGCACTGGAGGACTGACATTCTTATTCCCAATAGATCACACCACAGTTTTCTAGTCATCAATAGAATATCAGTGATCAGGACTGCTGGATTCTGAGAGAGGAGTGTGGTTACAGTGGTTAGAGATACAGTCACTAAACTAGCACAGTCATTCTGAAAGTGAGAGAAATAGGTTAGAAATGAGGATTCTGAACCTGAGAAACTCTTGCTAACTTACATAATTGGGCTGGGATGTAACATTCAGCTCTCTAGCAGTTAGAACAATCCCATGCACTGCTACAGGCTGTGGACGGACTGGCTAAGCATCAGCTCTGCAGAAAAGGACCTGGGGGTTACACTGGACAATAAGCTGTAGACAATAAGCAGAACCAACAGTGTGCCCTTGTTGCCAAGAAGGCTAATGGCATACTGGGCTACACTGGTAGGTGTGCTGCCAGTAGGTCAAGGGAAGTGATTATTCCCCTCTATTCAGCACTGGCAAGGCTGCATCTGGAGTCCTGTGTTGTAGGTCTGTGCAAAACAGCACCGTTTCGTTTCAACTTCTGTTTTGTCGTTTCGAAGGAACAGTGTTTTGTTTTGTCGTGTAATTTTGTTTCAAAGCACTGTTCCATTTCGTTTTGTCAAAACTGTTTCACTGTTTCAATGAGTTTCAATGTTTCACCCATAGGCTATAATGGGGAATCATGAAAATGCCTAAAACTTTGTCATTTCTTGCCCGATTCAGATGAAAATTGCAGGGATGATAGCTCCTTCTGATGGCATGAAGCTTGCCACAGTTCAATGAGATAGGTTCAGGGGTTTCTGGGAAACTGTACCTCAAACTGCAAAAAGCAAAATGTGTGCCATTTGCCGGCAGTGGCAGCCTCCTATCATCCCGCATGCAGATCTGGGTGCCCATACCCCCAGGAGGGCTGTGGGGCTATTAAGAGCTAACACCCCTGCTCCAGCCTTCTGTTTCCAGTCAATGAAACATAACAAGAAAGAAGCAAAATTCAACGTCCTGTTTGCCATCAGACACCTTTGAGGTAAATAAACTGCTCTAACTCATTTCTACCCATGAGAAATGTTACAATCTTTGAATTCTCCTCTGCCTGAGGAAGGGCACGTGTGCCCAAAAACTTACAAATAAAGATTTTTTCTTTCAGCGGTCTAGTTGGTCTAATAAAAAATATTGCCTCTAGCACACTGACTGCTTGTACTTTTAGACCAACATGGCTACAATCTTTATCCCTGAATTCATAACTTCTGCTTTTCCAGGTAAGGGAACTTTCCCTAAACTACAAAATTTTAGTGAGAAGGGCTCTCTCTTTTTGGTCCCTGGAAAAATAGGTGTCTATTCACAAAGAAACAAGTTTGTTATTCATTTAGGGGGTCCACACTGGCATACATGTTTTCTGCTCAAAGATTCTAAAAAGCTTTTTTTAGACAAAAATCTATAAATCTGGGGCTTACATTTTAGGTACCAGCCTACAAAAAAATGGCCAAAGGACAGGTCTGATAAGGCTCTGCATTTTTTGCAAGAGAGATACAAAAAGTGAGATACTCAAGCAAAAAAAAAATTGCTAAAATTGAGATTGATGACAAAAAAAAATGGAGTAATTCAAAGAGAACAAAGCACTAAGGAGAAGTAAAGTAGCACTCACATTGCATGTTTGCTTGTTTACTTTACCAAAAGAAAGGTTAAAAGCCTCTGTTAAAACTCAGCTGTGTAGCACGACCATAATTACAGAACAAGTGTGCAGTAAGTTCCACTCCATTATTACACCTCACTGAAATTTCTATCACGCTGTTTTGACTGGTGTCACCAAGCAGTCCTGTTACACAGAGTTTTCCAAGGCATTTTTCCAAACACACTGACAGTAATGCCTAGTATCAGTGGGTGCTCTGCTCCTTTGAGGGAGGTAGGCTTAGCACAGCTGAGTCTCCTTATCTGCCTCCCCAGGTGAACAGGCAAAACTGTTTCGTTAATTGGGAGAAGAAACAGATGCATGGAGCAGAATACAACTATCTGCAGAAGAAGAGTGCTCTCAGTGTGGAAACCAGCTAGGTGATTGGAAGACTTTTTAAGGTAGGTCTGAGGATAATGCTGTAAGTGACACCTATAGAACCAAGGAAGGAGATAGGATGAAAGTTGAGACATCCTGAATATGAACTAGAAGGTCCAGGTAAGCCTGAGATGTATCAGTTTTGCTTGCTTGGTTTAGTCTTTGTGCTTGTCTTGTGATTTTACTTGCTGGAGTCATAACAGTTAAAATGTCTCCCTTATTTCCCTTTAAAAATTCCTTGTACCATGCTTGGGAGGTAAACAAAATAAAACCACCAACAAAAAACTTGAAAGTGTTCCAAGAAGCATGGAAATCACAAGACAGATAAAAAAAACTTCCAGCCTGAAAGAAGTTCCAGTTCTTTTCAATCCACCCTTGACTTTCAGGGCTTGGCTGGACTGGTGATTTCTATATTTCTATAGTCAGAAATTTGGAAAAATGCCCTGGCAAAAGGGGAGAAGGGTACAAAGAAATGAAAACCACCAGGGGAGGCAGAAGCTTGACTGGAGTGGGGAAACTGAGGCAGATGCCTGACTGATGCTGAAGGAGGTAAGGTTGTCTTGGGATGCTACTAATGCTCAGGAAACAGTTAATGCCATCTTTCAGTGATGATGGCAGTTTTAAGTGGTAGGAAACCTGTGGGGCTGAAGAGAAGAAAAGCATATAAGTATTTAGATGTCTGTAGAGCTATGTAAGGGTGTGAAATTTAGAGTTGTAATACCATGTCTGCACTGACAAACTTGGGATTCTCATTTAAATGAGGTTACCTAGGTTTTCAAAACATTGGTCAATTCAGCTTTTGTTGTATTATTTTTCTAGTGCTAGAGTAGTGTGCAAGTCATAGCTGAAATTAAGGCTGCGTTGTACTATGGGCTGTAGAATTAATTAGATTCTCTGAGGCACTGAACTGCAAGAGGGAAAAGGAAAACAAATCTGTGAAAAATATTCTGAGATCTCCAAGTCCTCATTCCTGTTTTGGCCTTTTAACGCTTCCTAATGTGCAAATTGGATGGTCCAATAAAGTGCTGGGGAACAAATCCAGTTTATGGTAATCTGGGTGTGATCGCTCACGTTAGAGTCTATGCTGAACCTCCATAATGACCTTATAGCTGTGAAAAATCTGTAGAAAAATGGTCAGGTTGGCATGCTATTGCGACTGCCTACAAAATAAGAGTTGGAGTCCAGTCAATGGAACTCCTATATTCACTAGGCCTCATCCTTACTAATTCCTGGAGGAAAATATTGAGGTAATGGGGACTGATTGTATTATATATAAAGGCAAAATTCCCATTGAATTTAATTAATCTTATCCTATAACTTGGTTTATGTTAATATTCTTGTAATCATGGAGCTCTTTCTGGATTCTAATAGCTATGATTTGCTTTGTCTCTCTAAATGAACACTAGTGCAAGGGAAAAAGGGGAAACCATTTGATAACTCTCCCCCCACTAACTTAAAGAAAAAGGAAAGAGTAAGAAAGGGAGGCCCATACAAAATTGCATGAAAGAAAGCTTGTGGGTTTACAAAAGTATAAAGCTGACGTCACCTCTCCCCTTCATAGAGAAAAGCCCCATCAACTTAAACAAAATCAATATGCTTCTACAAAAACATAGCAAGTTTCAATAGAAACTAGCTGTATCTAGAGTTTAATGGAAAATGCTATCTCTTTCTACAGTTTTAAATGGAATTTCTGACATCCCTTTCTAAAATCGGAAGCATAATTAATCTGTATTATATAAATGGTTGTGCGTGTTATGGAATTCGTAAATGGGGGTGGAAAGTTGCAGGAATCATCTAGGAACTGGGAAATTGAGAGCTCTGGATCTAGTCCTATGAAGGTGCTTTCTGTCATGTCCTTAGTGAAGCATATATTTAAGCTTCATTGGAAAAGATGGACTTAAGTACTTTGCAGGACTGGGGCATAACATTTGCTATGTTGTAGAAACGAACACTAATAGACTAGTTGAAAATATGCTGATGTCAATGAATCTTTGCATTGATTTCAGTGGATTGAAATGTGGCTTGACTTCAGTGGCATGTTTCATGTGCTAGGTATGTACTATGAATTCCATACCTTGCTAAATGGTGGCAGTTAAACCTTTCCTATGGTGTTTTTACTACTGTATTTCCACTTACAGTAATTTTAACCTTCCCCTTTTGTATAGCTGGACTTTAGAAAGCCAGCATTTCAAATAGTGATGTACAGCATTTCAGAAATCTAGTCACAGCTAGAAACTGAGTGTCTATGCCCAGTTTCTACACTGGGGACAGGAGGAATGCTCAAATACATTTCCTGGAGTTATGTTTTATATGCTCAACTTCTGCTCCAACATTAGCTCCTAGAAAGAAATGTTGTGCCTCACAGAAGCTCTGGAATTTTTTGTTCTTTAAAGGAGTGTTGGTGCACAGTATTTCAAACAAAATAAAAAAGCCAACAGAAAACAGTGTTATGAGAGCATGCTTAAAAAAATCAGATTTTTTAAGGAACATGACATGTTACTAGTAAAACAAATCAACATAAATGCTACTCTTACATAATGCTTCATCTGTTGAATATACTTTTGGATGGGGGGAGGAAGACAAAGAGGGAAAATGTCTTTTCATATAAATCCATTTATTTTTACAAATGCAATAGGGTTTAAAGTGAAGTAGATAATATAAGAACAAGAGCAGAAAATGTCAACCCGCTGATGAGGAACACTGCTTCTCACCTTTTGTTAGAAGTGATAAAGTGCATAATTAAATAGAAATTCTTGCAATTAGTAATGTCTGTACAAAGTGGCTCCGCTTGCATAGTAACTGTCTAATTGAATTGCTGAATTCATGATGCTTGTATTCTAGGACTGGAAAATTCCTAGATAAAATTCTTATTCTATTTTAATTCAAGACAGTGCAGCTAGGGGTGTATCTTTATGTCTTGCCCCTCTACTTCTACCTCTTTGAATGTGTTGGAGAACACTGAACTGCCCATGTGTTGTGGCTTTTTGTTCTCCAGGGTTGACAGTATGCCTTGCTCTCATATCCATCAAGTACATACGTATAAAATCTAAACCACAGAATTGGACAGTAATCAGTGTCTTCCATTTCTAATCCCCCATCATTACAAACAACTTCACTGGCACTCTTTTAAACCATTGTAGGCTTTGTTCTGCAATTCTTGCTCAGTTCAGTTTACAGAGGGAATCAAAAGCGTCTTTTGAATGGAGTCTTTCTCTTCCTCTTCCTCTGAGCTAGCAATGTACAGGAACGAAATAATCTTCTAGATCTAGGACATGCTCTGACAGATGAAGATCATCTTTGTGTTCTAGCCCTGTAACTGGTTTACACAAACCTTTTCCATAACCCCTAGACAGCGATGTAGCTCCCTGCCTGGTATTCTCAGGGCGGGGATGGGGACAGGGTCAGGGACACTCTTCTCACTATTAATTTAGGGTTTAATGGAAGGAGGTAAGATCTGGTTCAGTGTATTCAGAAATCAAGCTGGTGATAATTATAACTAGACAAACTGTTCCTGCAGACTGGAGATGCATACCCTTTTTATTGAGGTGGACACCTAGGGTTTGGGGGGCAAGTGGGGGCAGGGGAGGGAGAGCCACTTGATCTATCAACTCCTGGGCTAGGGACAGACATTACACACAAACCCGTTTAAGTGATCAGAAATGGGTTTAAATCTGTAACAGACCAGATTTTCAGTGAACATAAACCAGTTTGAGAATATCTCAAACCAGTTTCAGCCAAACCATGTTGAGCATAATATCAGACTGAACTGATTCAGCTCAAATGGTTTATTCAGTGTCTGTCCCAGACCCCTTGCTGGTTTAAGATAAATTAGATGCCCCCAGCCTCTTGGCATGCTGTCTGGGCAGGGCAGGGCAGGGCTCTCTGCTCCACAGCAGGGCTGGCCCCTCCCCTCTGCTCCCTGGCCAGAGGTCCAGAGACTGCAGGCTGCTTTCCCCACCTCCAATTGCCACTCTCTGCTAAGCAGAATTTCCCCCTCTCCTCTGCCTTGCTGAGGAGGTATCTGTGTATTACCTAGCTGGCTACACTCTTGTGCTGAATCAACAGGTATAATCAACAGGCAGAATCCCCAAATAGCTGGTAACATCCCTTTGTTGTTTTCTTAATTGGGTGACAAACACTTATCAATTCTCTGCTGGGCTAATCCCAGCATCCTGCCAAGCCTGGCCACATCCCCCCCTCAGCTCCATGCTACTGAAGGAAGGCTGCTCTAGCCCCTCAGCTTCTGGCCTAAGCCACTGCAGGCATGTGTCTGCATTTCTGGGATGTCTGTCTGGTTACAAAACTGATTTAGCCTAACCAGGTTAGACTACCTTACAAAGATTTAATCAATTCAGGCTCAGGCTTTTTGAATATCTGTCCCTAGCTCTGGAAGTAGTAGTTCTAGAGAAGTAACTAGTAAGCAGATCAGGAACACCTTGGGATTTAAACTCGGCAGGAAGGGGGAAGAAATACTGATTCATTTCAGAAGCTATGCAGTATATTCACTGCTGAGACTGTACTTAGTGCATTGGTAATGTCATGCTTCTGCCTAGCCAAAGAGTTATTCTTAGATGAAAATGTCCTCTGTAGATCAGTGCCTCTAAATGATATTGTTTTAATTCCTGTTTAGTTTTTCAATATCAACATTAATCATGTAGTTTTAAAGTCACACTTTTTAATGTGTGAAACATGTTGCAGTTCCTAGAAATCTCCAATCCCTTTGGCTAAGCACTGTCCACACGCTGAAAGCCAGATGCTACTTGGAAGAGCTTTGAGTATTCTGTGAGGAGGAAAATATTGTAGATTTGGCCACATCTAAGTAATTTGATCAAAAGCAGTGTATGTCAGAGTGCAGAGTAGATTCCTAAATTCCTGCTTCCCTTTTCTTGGGTAATTGATTAGCCCATGCTTTTCTTCCAGAAGTATGGAGATAAGAGAATACTAGAGCTACCCCTTAAAAAAAGAAGTTTGTTTTCCTCTTCCTCTTAATAATCAATTTTTCTACCAACTAGTAGAGGGAGAGTATCTAGATGAAGACATTGTTGACTCTGCCCAAAGAAAAGGCCTTGCACAAAACAAATGTTAGGAACCTGGAATATCTTATAAGTGATATTTTTGTGAGCATGGTTAGGCAAGAAAAGAGTGGTAAGTCTTTTTAGAAGGTAAATT
Organism: Alligator sinensis; assembly: GCF_000455745.1. NCBI lineage: Eukaryota > Metazoa > Chordata > Crocodylia > Alligatoridae > Alligator > Alligator sinensis. The sequence continues at coordinate 71,620 of NW_005842977.1, read as the reverse complement.
CTTTATATTAGTGAATTTGTGTGCTATCAAGAACTGTACCTATGAATGGGTTGACTTAAGATATATACAGGAACAATTTCGAACAGAACATCGTCCCTCCATGGTTGATGCTGCTTTATGAATAAAGACTTTCTCTTGGGAACCTTGTCCCTCAATGATTATTGAAGGAGGGTTGTGTGAATAACTTACTTCTGTTCAGCTACTAAACCAAACAGCATTTTTTTTATTGGAGTTAAAGTAGTATTTCATTCTTCTGGGGGAAGACAAAAGTTTTGGATCATGCAAAACACTTTGTGTGGATTTTAATTCCTATTTAGGCTTTCCTTAACAAAAGCAAATGAAGTGCAGACCCCATCAGCAAAAGGAGAAGTGTGGAGCAAGTAATGGTGGTGTATGTGTATCTATATATGGGGTGTGGGTATACACATACCCTTGAGCTTGGAAGATACAGCACTTCTCCATAAGACACAGCATTGTAGCTGTTCCATCGTATTACAGTACTTCAGGGCTAATGACCTGCTTATGATTGTCTGATTTTATACATCTGTTTGCTTTTTGTCATTGTGTTAGCCATCTCAAGCATTCACAGAGGTTTCTGATAGGCGTGCCTGGAACTGAAGAGCAATTTGTTATCCCTAGAAATTGCTGGGTTCCCTTCACATCTTTTGTTCTGACAGCTACTCGACCTCAGAACCCAGCAGGAGTCCCTCAGGTGAACAGATAAAAGGGACCTAGCTTCTTAGATCCTTACATGTCTGTGCTATTTACAGACATACTTAAGCTTATCTGCTCCTGCCAGACTACTTGTTTCTTGATGTCACCTGCTAAAAAAGGATGTTGTTAGTTATTGTCTTGATGCCCAGAGTTCTTCTAGTGTCTACTTCAGTTGATGCTGGAGCACCCTGGGAACCCTGATGATGTCAGTGGGCACCCATACCCAGTAGCACCTATCAACATGTATTGGGTGGCTTATCTAGCTCCCATATGCCAGACCTAGTCTTGAAATCACAAATCATGAATTACCTTTTTTTTTCTGTATAAACTGGGTAGAATAACACCTACTACTCCCTTCTCCCTCCCCATTAAATATTCCTGTTCAGTAACTTTGTACAAACAGATCCTCACTTTTGAGGGGAGGATTCATGCTACTGCTCTGTTCAGTGCTACTTTCAGTGGGTATAGTGATGCACCTCTGCAAGCTTCCCAGTTTCGTCTTCAGTACTAAGAATCGGGGCTAATGAATTTCTGTTTTGATGTCTCATGAGGAGGTATTGGCATGCAAGTGATAACTTCAGCTTGCTTTCTGTGTGTTTATCTCCTTGAAATGTCCTTAGAGTCTGTTAGAATACGAGCAGGGCTCATAACCGTGAATTTCCCTCTCATAGAATGAAAGGAATCAAAGTTTGTCATGCCCTGCAGTGGGCAGAACTCTTATGTGTCCATGACTATAAACTCCAAGGAACAACATCTCTTGTTTCTTTTATTATTATTATTATTATTATTATTATTAAAATCACTAGCCTGAATTTATCTTTGAATGGCTTTATGATGTCACCAGCAATTGGTCACACTGCTCAAAGTTGATCTTATGTAGCTGACTACACAATCCAGTAGAAATTGAATGATTGATCCATCAGCACCACAGCAAACATTGGAGTTGAAGACTTCACTGCTACTGTTTACAGTCTTTGCACTATGTACATACACAGTGGGCATGTCTACATGTGATGCTACATTACCGTAGCAATGCGCTATGGCAACATAGTATCAGCAGGCAAAAGCCGTGACAAGGCAGCTACATCACTGTAGGAATGCACTCCCTTGGTATAGTGCACTGCTACGGTGACATGGCAGCTAAAAATAACTATGTGCCACTGGCACAGCACAGTATAAGTTGTTACTGTGCCATCATTTAGTACTTCCAAAGGGTATGGAGCAGCAGCAACAACAGTGCCATTCTATGCCCCCATCATGTGTACAAGAACCCATGGCTTCCAGTCAATACCCTCTTGGAAATTTCTTCCTTTCCAGCCATTTGTATTAGCTACTTGTAGGAATGCATGGGGTTGACATTGTGCCCAGCCGTTTGTATTAGCTACTTGTAATTTTTGGTGTCTTTTTAAGCATGACAGTGTTACGATCAGTTTTACTCTGGTGTAGAAGGCACATTTCTGATGTAGTGCACATGCCTTGGCAAAGCTTAATTGCCAAAAACTGATGTTTCACCTTCATCTGTTTTAAGTACGACAGGAAGTAGGACAGACTGACCTCAAATGCACATTACGGGGGTTTAATCCCCAAGGTTTTATTCTATGTCCCCTAAATTGAAATGGCAGGGCACAGAATAAACCCGAGAACAACCCATTTCAGTTTTACCATTGTGTTATGGTGAGGGGCCTGTTTTTTCATTTTGCTGGACCTGGAGCCTGCCTGTGCCTGGGAGGACAAGCTGGGCTGAGCAGCCCCTGACTTGCCTATGTGGCCCCTGACTCACCAGTCCTTCCCTCTGTCATGGTGGTGCCCCTGGGGCCACATAGGCAGGCTGCTAGTAGGCCAGGTGCTGCTCCAGCTCAAAGGCAGCACCCGGCTTGATCCAACTCTTCCCCAAGCCAACCCAGGGAGCAGTGCCTGGTGAATTTCCAGCAGGTGGGCTCAGAAAACAATTGGATTGAGTTGGGTGCTGCCTCTGAGCTGAGGCAGCACCCAGCCTGCCAGCAACCTCCCTACGTGGCTGTGGGGGGCACCGCTGCCATGGAGGGAAGGACTAGGGTCCCTCACAGCTCAGGGACTGCTTGGCTTGCGGCAGCTCGCCCCCTGGCCATGAACGCCACGTGCCCCTGGTGGCTGGGGGCACAGTGAACCCTGGCAGGTGGCAGCAGTGCAGTTGGTGGCAGAAGCGTGGCAACAGTAAGTGTGCAGCTGCCGCAGGCAGCCGCAGCTCTGGGGTAGTGGGAGTGGTGAACACCGACCAGTGGTCGGCAACCACCCACAGATGCTGCAGGCAGTGTCGGCAGTGCCTTTTTGTAGGGGGTGCACTGGCATGCTCAGGGAGTGCATGTGCACCCCCTATGCATCAGCAATGCCCCTGGCCATGGGAGAGGCTGGCAGGCTCCAACAAAGGAATGGATTGGGCCCCTTGCCACTTCTGCCTTCAGCAGGTGCCTGCTGAAGGCAGAAGCAGCAAAGGGCCTGGATCTTTTTTTTTTCCTGTGGAGTCTGCCTGCCCCTCCTGTGGTTGTGGGGTGAATTGACCACTGCATTGTTTCAACCAGCAACACTGGAAACTAAACTACATCTGGGTGTAGCTCATTTAAACCCCCAAAAGTCTTACACATGTACACTGTGATGCCATTAAGCTACATAAAGTGACATTTTTGTCAGGTATACATGTTAATGGTGTCACGTGTGCAAATGCCCCATGTGGCTGAATTATTTGACCCTTCAAAGCTCATACTAATTCAGTCTGTCAGGCTCGTCTAGCCATGGTCCTCTCTCAACTAAAACACTTTACAAAGGTGTTTTTTTTACTTCCTTGTTCTGTCTTGATGAACAGCAAATTAATGTGAGTGAAAGGATGCTTTTCCCCAGCTCTTCGTGTAATCTGGATATGGCAAGCCAAGATGCCCACCTGAAAGGTGCAAAGCATGATATACTGCAGTAGCTGGAAACTAGAATTATAAGGCGCAGACCCTGTATGTTTGAGCTTCTCTCTAGCACTATAAAGGCTCTTATACATGAGAATAGGCTTCGGGGGGAGGCAAACCTGTATTTTGGCTGCTAGCTGTGTGGGACTCTAGACAGGCCCAATTTACATCATGCCTGTAAACCAACATTCTCCAATTAAAAATTTCAACTTCTTCCTTTAATATAGAGGCGCATTTTAAGGCCCTTATCACAGTAGTTTTGATTACTTCATTCAAGATAAAAAAACATTTAGATTACACACAGAACAGATTTTCACGTCACTGTACAGTAGTTTTGTCTACAGCTCCCCTTTCTACTGTCTCAGTGTTTGAGCTGCATGCTTATAATAGTAATAGCAGTTTTATTAATTCTCTTGATACAAAAACTGAGAATTGTTTCATTCATTCCTTTTCTTACATTCTCTTCTTGAAAACTCGGTCCTGTTGTTCAGTGAATCTAGTTGCTTGCATCCTAGAGGCTTAACTGTAATCTAACAATAGTTCTTTATTTACAGGGTACCAATTTTTTGGACAAGGATGAAGTATGGTATAACATTATTTTCAACCTTATCTCAGGAGACTGCAAGTTACAGATCATGACATTCCCAGTTACATTTTTTTAGAATGCACAAGTACAACCTTGCTTTAGACCAGGGGTTCTCAATCCCCGGGCCACAGCACGGTCGGCTGCTGGACTGGAAATGGCCGTGGACTGGCAAACTGCAGCCCCCTAGAGCCAGATGGAGAGGCTGAAGCTCCTTCTGTAGGGCCTGCAGCAGCACAGGGTTTGCCCCACCCCCCTGCCCAGGGGATGGGGATAGGGATGGGGATATCCTTACCTGTCTTCCGGCTGGAAATTCCACCTGTGGTCAGCTGCGAGTGCTGGGCCGTGGTTTGCCAAGCTGCAGCCACTTCCAGGCTGCAGCATAAAAACTTTGGGAACCCCTGCTTTAGACAAATGGAAAACTATTTCTTCTGCTGGAAAACTGGCATTTAGATCAGCATATTGCCTAACTAGAAATTATTACAGGACTCTGTCCATAGAAAAGCCTCACTTTCTTCTGTCTTCACCTTTTTACAACCTAGGAGTTACTACTGTCTTATTCCAATTTTGTTCCAATAGCTGTCATGTATCCAGCTATTTCTCTTATCAAAAGCTCTTCAGAGTGGATAATACCTTGATGTATCATTGTTATTTCTAGCCAGTCAGGATTTTTTGTAGCAAATTGGCAGCTCCACTTCATATATCTGGCTAGAAGGCAGAATAGGATTTACAAGTTTTGATTTCTTTTGGTTCCTGAATGCATTGCAAAAGACTGGAGTTCATAACATTATTTTGCTCATTGCATGAAATAGGCAGAATAGCAGAGGAAATGAGCTGCAACAAGTGAATTTTGGAGTGTATAGGCTTAATCCTTTGCATCCCAAAACTGAGCTTACCTTCTTGATGATTTTAACACCATTGATTACTGGGGCCATGTGTAGACAAAACGAGGGGTATATGTGCATGGTACTTTAAAGTGGGTTAAATGCTTTTGAACCTCTTTAATGGTATAGGTGTTTGCATGCATTGGCAGCTTATAGTGCAGTAATTCCAGCCGCTGTAGCAAATTTGGCGGCGTAATGCACCTTAAATATCTTGGGGTGCAGCAAACTAAAACTCCCTGGAGGATTTTTAATTTGCTGCCCTACAGCTGTGGAGCAAAGCACTGGGCTTGGTGCAGCTCAGGGGCTCTGCAGGAAGCCTGTGCAGGCAACTGCTTCAATTTAGGGCCCTCGTTTTGTCTGTGCACACCCTGGGAGAGCCTCAAGAAAGGCATCTGTGAGGTATGCAAAAAATAATTCTAGGCTTCTTTACAAAGAAACATTAGGACTGGTTGAATGAGAATGATAAGGAAATTCAGGATCATATTGGCAGAAAAAGAAAACCCTACAAAGCATGGCGGAAGGTCATCAACTCAAAACAGAAACAAGTCGCTTATTGCCATGTTAACACTGAGACCCAGAAGAAAATTTGACAGCAAAAGAACTGTTGGAAGAAAAAACTAGAGATCAATAATTTACTGGCTGCCATGGTATGCATAGTTTCTTTAGCTCATTCAAAGCTATCTATGAGCCAAAAACACAAGGAGCTGTCCCTTTTGAGGTCCAAGGATGGAACAACACTCCTTAATGATGACTCTACTATCGATGCATGGTGGAAGGAACACGTGCAAGAGCTTCTGAACCAAGATTGTAATGTCAAACAATACCATCAAAGCTATTCCACAACCCCTCATTAAGGATTACCTTGTAGGCTCACAAACCTATTAAGAGGCATTGAAAGCCATTAAGCAGATGAAGACCAGCAAAGCGTATCATCCTGATGGAATACTTGCTGAAACTTATAAACACAGTGGAAAAAAGCTCTCTTCTTGGCTACATGCTGTTATCTAAAAATCTGGAAACATGAACAGATTTAGTGACTTGAGAAATGCCAGAATCATAACCATATCCAAGAAAGGAGATAGATTGCATTGCAGTATTAACATGGCTTGCGCTCCTGTCCATAGCTGGGAAGATCGTTGCCTGCTATCTGCTCAATAGACTCACTCCTGTTGCTGAGGAGATTTTACCTGAATCCTGGTGTGGTTTCAGACCATTCAGAGGTACAGTAGAGATAATCTTTGCTAGACAGCTGCAGGAGAAGTGCCCCAAACACTGAGATCTTACACGGCCTTCATTGACCTGACTAAGGCCTTTGATTCAGTCAAAAGAGAGACCCTATGGAAGATCCTGATGAGACTTAGATGCTCACCAAAATTTGTTACCATAATTAGACTTCTTCATGACGACATGACAGCAACTGTCCTAAGCAATGGCTTACAAACAGATTAGATCTGGAGTCACTCAATGATGATTGATTGCACCGACACTTTTTTGCCATCTGAATATTACAGCTCTTCCAAATATCACTGCTGCTAGACTTCTATCTGGAGTCAGCATCCAGTATCTTTGGGCATGTGTAGATGGAACGGGAGCCCTAAATTGAAGTGGTGGGTTTTTTTAAAAACATCACTTCAATTTAGGGCTCATTAAACCCCTGTGTCATGAACACACCCAATTTAACTGCCTCTCTGGTGGTGGGGAGGGGAGGGTGAGCTGCCAGTGAGCAGAGCAGTCCCAGGGGAGGGCTGGTGCTTCCCTCCATGGTAGCGGTGGCCCCCCAAAGTGGCACCCACCTGCAGGCACCTGGGTTGGGCAGTCCCAGGGGCACCGCAGCCGCGGAGGGAAGCACTGCGCCCCCGCGCAGCTCAGGCAGGCAGGCTCCATGGGGGGAAAATAAATATATCAGGCTCACCACTTTTCTTGGGCAGAGCCTGCCTTCCCAGGCTGCCTGCAGGGTTTCCTGCAGAGCTGCATGGAGCTCAGTGCTTTGCTCCATGACTGTAGGGGCAGCAAACAAACCCCTTGGAGGAGTTTTTTAGTTTGCTGCACCCCAAGTTATTTAAGGCTCATTATGCCACTGAATTTTCTACAGAGGCTGGAATTAATGCACGATACATCACCGAGGTGTGCAAACACTGACTTCATTAAAGCAGTGCAAAAGCATTTAGTCTGCTTTGAAGTGTCATGCACACATGCCCCTTGCTTAGTCTACACACAGGCTTTAACATCAACAGGGTTATATTCCAAATCCAAGATAACCAACACCTTCATTACTGATCTTCAGTATGCTGACAATTGTGTGGTGTGTGCCCACTCAATTGAAGAGCTCCAGGTCACTCTCAGTGGCTTCTGTGAAGCACATGAAATGCTTGGACTTGCTGTCATCTTCACAAAATACAATATTATTTACCAGCCTATCCCAAACCAACCAGCTGCTTCCCCACATATCACAATTAGAGTGTAGTCCTTGGAGAATGTTGAGCATTTCCCGTACCTAAGTAGTCGCCTTTCCCAAAAAGTAAACATAGATTATGATATTTAACACAGAATAAAATCTTCCAGTGCTGCCTCTGGACATCCCCAGAATTATCTTATCATGATATCAGGACCCAAACCAAATGTCTCATCTACCAGGCTGTTGTTATCCCTGTCACAACCCAAGGGTGTGATTTTTGTTTTTGTGTGTGCTTTGGCACCACTGGCTTGCGTGAAATTATTCACATGTGGCGGCTAGCGATTGGCTTCCTAGCTGTATAAAAAGCTTGAGTGGTTTCCGCCCAAGTTGGAGAACTCCAAGGAGAACCCCCGCAAGGGAGGACTCCACGAACACCAGGAGGAGGAGACTTCATGCTGTGTGAAGATCTCTAAGCGCTGCGGAGCCTATCGGACCCAGCGCATTTCAAGCAGGCAACAAAGGTCTGATCGGCCTCTAGCCTCTCCCCGTCGCTGTTCGCAATCCTCGACGTATCCCTCTCCCTGCGCGCAAAAGGACCCACGGAGCCTAGCAAACTTCGTGTGAGTGAGTGAATAAAATGATCCACGGAGCCTAGCAAACTTCGTGAGAGAGACCCGAGCTTGTCGTAGTCCTCAAATGAGGATTTAATCGGAGCTGTGCCTGGGAAGCTGTCCAGCCTACACCGCAACCATCTTCGGTGTAAGTAAACAATCTTGAATCAACTATTACGCGTCTGTGCCTAATTCTAGCGTGTCGCCCGTTCTCTCCGATCCAGCGTGCCCGGGCTGCTGGCCACAGCCCACGCGGAGCGAAAAAGGGCCCGGATCACTCCCGACCCGCACATGGCGACATGGATGGGATCGGGAGTAGGCCCGCACAATCCCTACCCTGTTGTATGGATGTGAAATCTGGAGGATGTATCAGAAAAATCTGAAAGCCTTGGAACATTACAATCAGCGATGTCTTTGGAAAAGTGTCCATATCAATTAGAAGGGCAGAATAATGGATGCCAGCATCCTGGCTCAAGTAAACACCACCAGTATTGAGGCCATGTTTATATGGCATCAACTCTATTGGACGGGACATGTCATAAGGATTCCTGATAACTGTCTTTTGAAACAGGTCCTATATTCCCAACTCGCCAAAAGTTACCACTGTAGAAGTGGGCAAAAGAAGAGATTTCAAGGATGTCTTGACGGCCAATCTGAAGAAATGTGATATTGACATCAGTACCTGGGAGACTCGAGCACTGAATCATCCTCAGTGATGTCTTGAAATATGACAAGGCATCAACCATTTCTAGCAGACTTGCCTCATTATGGGGACAAATAGGTGAGAGAGACAATGGAGGTAGACAGATGAGAGAGACAAGGGGAAAGAGCTGTGACCCAACATTACCAGGATCCAGTCCTTCCTTCTGGAACTGTATGCTATATCTGCAGTCGAACGAGCATATCTCGAATTGGCCTCTTCAGTCATCTCCAGACTCGCCAATGACTTCCCTATCTACTAGAAAACTGTCGTCCTTGTACTGAGGGACTGTCAATGCCAACACTTTCCTGAGAAATGTGGGAGCAGAGGTGTGATGCTATTGGAAAGTTGAAATGGTCAAATCGTTCTGGGATGATTCCAAAATTAACATGCGAGGCAGGAGAGGAATAAAGTTGTCTCTGGACTTGAATCAAGAATTGCTTTTACAGCTCGGGCAATCTGACTGTACTGGATTCTATACTGTCCAAAGGAAAGTACATTCAAATTGCTTTGGAAACTAAATATTTCTGAACTGGACATAGATTAAGGGGACCTAAAGCACCAACTCTGTATACTATGCTGAGGTAATATGGAAGCAGGAAAATACAATGACTTTCTTTGTGTAGACTAATTAATAGAGCTGGTCTTGTCTAGCAAATATATTAACTAACATGTTCTAAAATCTATTTAGCTTGTGGAGACCAAAACAGCATTTAAAAATGAGATAAGATCCATAGTTGGTTCTATGAGGAGCACTTCCCCCATCACTGCCTCCTACTCTGGCATAGATCTGGGGGACTCTAAGGCTGTCTGTTATAACTGTCTAAATCTCACTCTGCCAGTACCAAATAGTGTGTTGCACATACTAACATGCTGCTTGATGTGTCTTACCTCCTTTGTCTAAGCAGGTTCAGTGATCACAGCTAGTGATGGGGGAAGGAGTATTTAATAAAAATAATTGGTTCAAACCCAAATTTGTTTCGGGTTTGTTTGGGTTTTTTTAACTTTATTTAGGGTATAGATTTGTATTCATCACTAATCCATGTTGTCTCTTTTATGATTAGTTTATATTGAACAATCATGTGATTCTGGGTGAAAAGGAACTATAACAATTTGCTCATGTATGGGTTCCCTAGGAAAGTAAAGATTCAGACATTTTTTGTCTTCTGTATTGGACTCTTCTGTGCTTTGGGATGCTTACCTTAGCTAGCCTCTTATTTGGGAAGGACAGTCATGTGTGCAGTATTAATGTTTCTCTAGAGCCCAAGCTCTGTCAGTGTGATGCAGACATTCAGAACTGGTTTAATTTGGTATCATTCAACTTGGAGTGTTTCTGAAAATTCTGCCATTTCTGGGGCCTCTCAAACTCCAAAGGATAGGCTCCTTTTAATATTGTTGGGTCATGATGGGAGTTGGATTGTCCCATCATGCCAGCCTGCTAGTCTCTGGCTGTTCTATAGTGTGGCTTTGTTTCTTCTCTCTCTCAAGAAATCATGACTTTTTTTTTCAGAAGACCGACTCTTAAATCTGTATGACTTAACCAATCCTCCTGTGTTTGGGATACTGAACTGAGATATAGGAGAACCAGATTCAATTCCCTGGGCCAAATTTAATATGTTTGAATTAGAACCTGGTGTTCCACAACCCAGGGGATGCCTACCCACTGGGTTTATACTGGCATGGATTTCAGCCTTAACTGAGAAACATTTCCCAGTAGTAATCGTGTGTGTGTGTGTGTGTGTGTGTATATATAATTTTTTTTAAATGCAGAAACAAATGCAAAAACTTTCTCTTTGTTTCAATAAATAAATGCTTCTGACAAATAGTTCATGGGAAAATTCTCCCCAAACTCTTCTCCCACTCTTCCAAGCAATAGTACTGTTCTTCTTGGCAAAAGACCCCACTCTGTTAGAGAATCAGTTCTGTCACAGACTTCTTCACAGGGACTTGTAGTTACCAGTGCATGGCATAGTAGTATGATAGTGTTTGATAACTGGGTACTTGGCTGGAGGGTGTGGGGAAGGGAGGTGAAAAATGAAAAATAATTGCTCCTAGGCTAAAACTTTCAGTGATATCAGAAGCTTTTCCCAGTTCACCTTTTCTTTCAACGATCAAGAAAGAATTGGGAAGTCTCAAGTCCTATGATTCTTTTTACTTTCTTTTAAAATGCGGGGAGAGAAGGGAGGAGAATGGAAAGAAAGGGCTTAAGTATACCCACAACAGAAACACAGTTGATAATATTTTAGTTTAGCATCCTCAAAATTAATTTTGCTCTTGCTGCCAAGATATGTGGTTTGTGTTGGGATGAGACTTCCTTTCTTCCATCTTCATATCTCCTCATAGAGCAGAGGTTAAAGGAGCGTTTCTGAGCCTCTTATTATAAGTCTACTACCTTAGTTTTTCAGACTTTTTTTTTTCCTGTTGATTGTATATTCTCTAGCTCTACAACTGAGCTTTCCCAATTTCTCTGCCATAAATGTTGCTATGGAAACACTGAGTGAAGGGGTAATATTGTGGTGGAATTCAGCATTAAGGCGGTGTGTCGCCAATCCATAGCAAAAGCTGCGTGTTTTGAAACATTTGAAAGCCCTGAATGCAGGCACTGAGATGCTCATTGCTGCCTGAATTATGTTTTTCCCGCTCCCTCATCTGAACATTTACATTTAATACCTGAATATTTACATTCATCTATATTGGATTAGAAAGATCAGAGAGATACTGAGCACTAAATTAAAACTAATGTAATGTTTTCAATGCTTTGATGCTTGGTGCCACTGGGTTTAAAAGAAAATCTGGTTGAAATGGAACAAATATATCAGGGGTTCTTCTGTAGTTTGGCTATGGCCTTCCCTGCTGGAGTAGACGAGGAGATGGCAAGGTGCTTTTTATTAGTCCAGTAACAGTAGGAAGAAGATGTTGGGAGAAATGTGTTCATGATACTATATTATTTTAATCTACCTCCACATGGGAGATGAGAATAGCAGACAGGTGGAAGCTTTAGCACTTTGCTTGTTTAGCCTTGTGGCCTATTTGGAAGGCAACACAGAGGAACGCTGCACACTAGGAAGGTGTGAACATGTGTGTTTGGAACCCTTTCAAAATGGCTTTGGGCAACATGCATTTTCCATCAGACACTTTTTCTAGTTTTGCTTTGTTGTTTGTTTGTATTTATTAAACCAGAACATGAAAAGGAAGATAACAAAATTATGTTCTTTGAAAAGAAAAATCTTAGAGGTGCAGGGATGGAATATGAAACAACCAGCTAATACAGCTGTAATTACTACGCATATATCCAGTTGCTTTGGTATTCATTGGTTCAGTTTAGTGCAGTTAACACTGTTGATTGAGTTTACTTGGCATATGGAAGTACCACACAAATAGCCAGTGTGATGAAGTGCCACTGGAGCACAAAGCCACCTATTTATACAGAACTACAAATCATTACAAACTTGCAGACTCCATATGCCAGGAATTAGCTGCCAGAAAAGACGAGTGTTTTGCATTTAGTGTTAGAGTGACAACTGCAGCTTTCAACAGGGGCTGAAAAAATAAAGCTGTAATTTGCTGCTGTGACACACGAACACTTTGTGCCACCCTTTCACTTGTTTGACTGCTAGCTAGCTAACAGGCTGTGTGTTTCAACTCCTTGCTAATCATTTTTTTTTCTGGAGTCTTGGCTAGACTCATGCAGAATATTGTGTAATGTAGCCTATGGTATGTTAGGTAAAGAACTGACTTTCATTTCCACTATGACCACTTCACAGGGCTCTGGAAAGGCCTTGAAGAAATGTAAATGAAGTTTGTACTTAATCTTCCAGACATGTAATCTAGAATTCCTAGCAGATGCGGGTTTTAAAACCTGTTTTTACCGATGTGAACCCCAATGGTGTGTGTTTTGTCACCAATATAGTTCTTTACTCCTGTAAATTTCCATTTAATTAAAAATATCTGTATTTCAGCAAAGCATAATTTTGGAACCGGAGCTGCAAAGGAGAAGGCTCAAATGACCATCATGGTTTTGTTTGTTTGTGAAGAGTAGGCAAAGATGCTAGCATGCTGATTGCATGGCAATGTACACCTCACTGTGGTAATGTTCCAAGGATCAGGACAATGGTGAATTGTGCCCATGAATTTATGCCAGATTGGCTTTGCATAGCCACTGTATGTGAAAGGCTTCTGCTCCCATATACCTCCGTGGTTGATAGCCACCAGTGTACCTGAACAGTGATTGGACAGGATTCAGGCCTTCTGAGGACTACCCCTTGGGCCCTTACAACACAGTGATTCACTGGATTGATGGAGAACATCTTTTCGTTGAAACTTCCTTGATACCAACTCACCTGCCCTTGTGTTGACCTTCCCAATGAGGAATAGCATCCAGTTCATCAGTGTAGGTATACAACTTGCCTTAGATTGCATTTTGAAAGTGGGTTTCTGCCTGCTACTTCTCCTGGAAATATGCTCTGACAGACCGTAAATGAATGGACAGTCAGAGTTCCCCTGAGTTGGAACATCTTGAATAGGTTTGTGTTAATAACAAATTGTTTTCCTGCTGCTTAATCAGGATTCTTCTAACCTTAACATAATGGCTAATTAAGAGACCACATACTGCACATACACAACTCCTAATGATGTTTTCACTGCTCAACTTGGCATGCAGGAAGTTGCTGATGAACAAGTTAATCAGTTTGCTAAGCATGATGTCTATATCCATTATCTACAGCCTTTTATGATCATTTCACTGCTCCAGAAGCTGGTGGATTTTTCTCTAGTCCTGGGCACCTAAGCATGCTGCAGACTTCTATTTTTTTTGTCCTGTGTGGCTACATATAGTAGCAAACTATGTACTGTGAACATGGCATTGCGTTCGAAAGTTATCTTAATCTTTAAATGCCAGGGTCAGTGTGCTGATAGGATGTTCTAGTTCAGGTGTTGTCTTGTTCCAGGGGTACTTGGGCAGGCCCTAGGGGATATGCATGCGTGGGCAGGGAGAGAGTGCCACCTCCCAGGAGTAGGGCCCGTGGGGAGGGGCCAGCTGGACACGGGACGGTGGTGGGGAGGGAGGGAAAGCTCACACATGGCTGCTGCCGCCATCACCCGTGACCCCGTGCTGCCACCATTCTGCGTTTGGCTGTGCGCCAACCATCCTCCCCTTCCCCCCACTCTGTGTCCAGCTGCCGGGGATACATTTATTAAAAAAGGTTTAAAACCCCTGTTCTAGTTAAACAAACAACTTAGGACAGTCAAGCCTCTGGGTCCCAAATGGATATCCTTAACCCACTTGTAACATACAAATACAGGTAGTCCTTGTCCCAGCTAGCTGACGGAGTGGGTCAACAGGAGGTCAGGCTGTTTGGAAAAAGGTCTAAATGGTCTTAGTAGTCACAATGGTCCTTGATGGACTGACTCTCCTTGACTGACAACTGGGAGAATTATTGGTGAATTAATTCACGTTGATCTCTGTACTGTAGTGTCAAAATCTGCTACCAAGACCCTAGTAGCTTTATTTAGAGTTAGGGCAGGTATGTCCACATTGCAAACATGTCTGTGGCTGCACTGAGTTCAGGTCTAGGCTCCTAAGAGAGGACTGGAGGCTGCCTTGTTAAAGACTAGTCCTAGAGCAGAGCCTGTAAGAGGGCCATATTTTTCAGCATCAGAGCAGGAGTTAGCAGGGGTAAGGATTCCTCTCCCGTACATGTAACAAGACATCAAAAATAGTTCCTGGAAGTGGGAGAGTTGGTGGAGGAAAAGCTAAGGGATTGGTTACCAATCCTCTTGTTTGACATGCACCAAAGTGGCTACCACAAACAGTCTCTCTAGTTCCCTGTCCAGCATTTCTTATTGCTGTTGCTGGGTCATATTCAAAGCCCCTGGAAGCTGAAAGGAGTAGTGGACTCTCCTCAACTTGAGGATTTTAAAAAAGATGGATAGGGAGGGACTGAGTGTATAGACAAATGAAGCTTTTAAATTACTTTTAAAAAGAAGGGGGAGCTGCTGCTTGGGAGCATACATCAACTGTTACAACCTGACCTGTATCGCTACAGGATCATGCAGACCTATGTGAGTTACAGAGCCCTAAACAAAACAGGGTTCAAGCTGGAGTAGTTTGGTTTCACCTCTGTTGCTACAGGGTTGTATCACAAAGGCATATTTATTGGATACTTTATTGACATCATTATTATCAGTCACCCTGGGATTGTGCCAGCATTGCCTTTTCACCCCTGAGATGGATGAAGAAATGTCTAAAGACTCACTGGCTAGGGACAGACATTCACAAAGCCTGAGCCTGAACCAATTCAATCTTTGCAGATTAGTCTAACCTGCAAAGCTTGAAACAATTTGGAGGTGGATAAACATTCCCTTTTCATTCCAGAAATGCAGCCACATGCCTGCAGTGGCCTAGGCTAGAAGCCAGGGGGTGCTAGAGCAGCCCTCCCTCCCTTTCTACAATGCTGAGCTGAGGGAGGACATGGTCAGGCCCCAGCAGGACACTCGGGTTAGGGAGGGGCATAAGCACCTTGTGCCTCCTGAGGCTGGAGGGGCATGGTGAACGCTCACAGGCAGTGGCAGTGGTGAGTGGCAACTGCACACAGGTGGCTGTGGTGGTGTCAGTGGAAAGGTGGGGGTGGTGGTGTGTCAAGTGGTGAGTGACGACTGCCCGCAGACACCGGCAGCAGTGGTGGCGCTGACCAATTTCAGGGGGTGCATGGCCAATCTTGGGGGGGAGGAGGGGGTGCACATGCACCCCCTACACATCGCCAATGTGGAGGGGTTCCCCTCCCCCCAACAGTCCAGTGGGGAATTGATAATATGGTGTTTATTACCCCTAACTCAGTGTTTATCAGCCCATTAAGAAAACAAAAACTTCTCTCATTAGTTCAAGCTCTTTTTAAACAACTTTTTCCAAGGAAGGAATGGCGAGACACTACCAGCTGCCTGCTGATTTAACTCCAAGGAGCCCTAAGCTGATACAGCCCTGTCTGCCTTTGTCCCGTCTCCCACAGCATGGATGTAGCCAGCATGTGGTATGCTAGCTAATGCTGAGAGGTGTCTGTGTAAGGCAAGGGGGAATCCCTGCTTGAGCAGGGAGTGGTGGAGGGGGGGAGTAGGAGGAAGCTAGGCAGACCCCACTGTATGTGCAGTCTGCCAGAGATGCAGCCAGGGAGCAGAAGGGAGGGGCCAGCCCAGCTCTCTGGAGTGCAGAGCCCTGCTCAGCCAGAGAGCATGCTAGGATGCTGGGGGACTCTGATATAACTTAAACCAGGAAGGGGTCTGGGACAGACATTGCTTAACTGGTTTGAGCCAAATCAGTTAAGTCTGATACTACATTCAACCCGGTTTATCTCAAAATGGTTTCAGCCATTTTCAAACTGGTTTATGTGCACTGAACTTCTGTTCTGTTACAGATTTAAACCAGTTTCTGATCACTTAAATTGATTTATGTGTAATGCCTGTCCCTAGCCACTGAGTGTGTTTACACATGCAATTAATGTGGCCAAAATAAACTCTAGTGCAGTTCACACTGGAGTTCATTGCTCCTGGGTGCTGAGCTTTCATGTGCACTCAGGACTGGAGTGTGTTGAGTTGGGGCGGAGCTGGCAGGGCACCCCTGGGGATCAGTCTGCTAGCCCGGAGCTGCTCTAACCCAACATGGTGTGCTCTGGAGGGGCTGCCTGAGGCACATGGGTGTTTCAGTGTGTGGCTAGCTGGCAGGCAGTTCTATCCTACAGTGGGTTGATAAGGTTACTCCCTCCTAATAGAGCCTCACATGTAGACAGTGACATTTTGCTACAGAGCTAATTAGTCTGCTTTGCAATAAATGTTTCATGTAGATGTGCCCACTGTGTGGTTTCAGTGTGGCTCCCTTTCTGTGACCTTGAACTTTATGAAAAACATTATTCTAAAAGCCACCTTTAAACCTAAAACAGGGTTTTATATTTAAAGAGCATCCTACAAATCCCAGCTTCAACTATCTGAATACCAAGGACAATACCATCTTTTGACCAAGTCCATAAAATGCACCATGTTTACTGTAGTTTCTTAGCTATTGGTATGTTAGCAGGAATTTTAGGCTGTGCTTATGAAGGTAACAAGCTTTATATTCTTAAAATTAAGAAAAGGAGTAGGGAAAATGTGAGAAACAAAGCTTGTTTCCTTTGTAGCACTCTCTCCTTGTTCACCAAGTGCTTGCTGTCTTGGAAAGAAGAGTTTGCTTGAATTACATTTCCTATGTACACGGGCTGGAATTGCATCCATGACTTTTCCATCAAGATGTTAAAAAGGCACACCTTATGACATACACTTTTTTTTTTTTTTTTTGGTGGCATCCATACAAACTGCATCCCATAATGCATTGGCAGAATTAACTTTTATTGTACAACGTATAACAGATCCTGCAATCCTTGTGTGCGAGTTGGCTACAGGTCAAACTGTTGTGCTTTTTCTTTTAGTAGAATGTTACCTTAGGCCCTTGTTACACATAGCATGTGCTCTGCAGGCTGTTTACATGGGGTCACATCCTTGGGTTGTGGGTTGGCCACACCCCTTGGGATGAGAGGGGGGAGTTGGTGCCAGAACTGCCCCCTGGGCAGTAGAGTTTAGGGGCTGGCAAGGTTGTCCACACAAAACAGGAGCATAGGGGAGGGGACACTGCATCCTGGGGTGCTGGAGGACTGCAATGTGGGTGGCTCATCTCTGGAGAGTGGCCACACATTAATATAACACTAGCTGGGTAACACAGATCAGAGAAAAACCTGCCTTGGGGTGGCATAACTTTAGGCTACCTAAAGTGTGCTTAAAACTAGTTTCAGGTGTTATAATGTGTGGACAGTTTAAGGGTTCAGAGCTCCAGGAGCTGCCTAAAATTAATGTGTAACAAAATAATTACTAACAAAATATTTTACACTGAACTTCCTAGGAATCACCTGGTATAAAAGACCATTTCATACAAATATGAATGATAGAATAAAGTCCTAGATGTGTAGTAGCATCCCAGCATGAACAATGGTGTTGGAACAAGGGTATAAGCAGTACTGGGAGGGAGTGATATTCTATGGAAGGGAGAATGGATATAATGTGAACATCCTAAATGGGGATGACTCTGGGGCAGAATTATGAAAAGGCTGTTCAAGTTGGGGCAAGTTATAAGAAGCATGGTTCCTTTACCAACAATGGTTAGCATCCTAAGGGGGCAGTGTGAGGAACGAGTAGCTGTTGTTGCTAGGTGGAAAACAAAAGGTAAGATTTCACCTACTTTGAAGCGTATTTAAAAAGAACCAAACATTGTAGTCTTCAATAGAATCCCTCTGAGGAATAGGTAGATTGTTGGTACAGTCCCTGGGTATTATCAAACATAGAAGATAAGCAAATAAAAAAGTATAGTTCAGTCTATCTAAGTAGGTTAGAATAAACCTATAAAGTCCATTTTCACTGTGCATGTGAGAACTGGTCTAGGTCCCACTCTTAAAGCATTTATGCACATGTATGTGTTGCAGTGGTGGGCGCCTTGAAAAGCACCCAGTGCTGCGACACTTGCAGCTGTATAAGTGGTGAAATGTGCATCAGTACTGAGAAAATGGCAGCACGCTTTTGAACTAAAACACACCAGAGGTGCTTTAGTTCAAAAGCACGCTGCCACCATTTTCTGCGCACTGATGAGCATTTCATCGCTTATACAACTGTACACAGCACAGCACAGTTTGCCTCAGCTCGTGTACAGAGGAGACTCAATTAATCAAGTCTGCAGCAAATTTCCAGCATGTCGCGGGGCAGAAATGTGTATAAATGCCCAATATCAACCAATTTTTCTGACTCTGGTCCTGCGTGCATAGATACTTGCCAGAAATTACTTAACGCACATTAGCTTAATGCTCATTAAATTTAGTTGTGCTTAAATGCACGTGTAGACATGCCCTGTATACAGTGTTTGCTGCTTTCCTGGAACTATTATGGCAAGTCATGCAGGAGACAATATATGAGTGGCCAGCGAGGAAAACAAAATATTAACTCCTCCTGACAGTGGAAGCTGATACTGATCAGATCAGTGCATGAACAAAAACATCTCTCAAAATCATTCATAGTTTCACCTATTTGCTTAAAGCTGGTTATCTCTGTTACAGACAAATCAGAGTGGTGTCATGAAAAATGTTCTTCTTACATTAAATAATGGTAGATTGTTTTTGAACTTCCAACATTTACATAAGAAAAGGAGAGAGAAAACAAGATTTTTATAGCTTTTAATTTTTGTGGTGCCTGTTGGGAGTGTTCTATATAAAGCTGGATTTAAAAAAAGAAAAAGCCCCACAAATTTCAACCTTCTATCTTGTTGCTTGCAAAGAAAAAATGTGGCACAGATGCCTGAAGCATACAAGTGTCAAGGAGGAAAATGTGTCTACACTCACACTATGCCAAGGCAAAGCTGTGACATGCTTTCATTACTCTTCCTCTTTTTATTTTTAAGTCAATCTCAAACTGTTCTTTTAATACTCTTAATCTTTCATTATTGACCGGAAAGGCTTTTCTGCTATGCAAATGGATCACCATAGCACAAATTAACAGGTGACTGGAACACAAACATTTCATATTAATTCATTATTTTGTAACTTATTTTGCAAAGGCAAATGTGAGTGAAATTTTTAGGAGCTACATCATTACTTGTGTAAGAGCCCTCACGTGAAGAAAGGATTAGTATCTTTGTATAATCTTGTTATTGGATGAACATTTGTCTGTCTTGATATAAAAAGAAGCAGCACCCATCTGAAGGTGGTTGTAGTGGAGTAGTACCAGTACTTAGATGAGCAACTTCTAATGATGGTTCAACTGTTTCATTTATCTCAAAGCACACAATAATTTAAGATTTGACACACAATGCAGGGCATGGGGAGAAGGTAAATGACATCTCGTGTAATTTAGGCAGTCCAGAATCACCAAAGCCAGGGGTAAAAAGTAAGGTCCACATGCATTCCAACCCAAAAGGTAGTACCATCAGGCTTCAGAGCAATGGGACAGAGTAAGCATTTCTTATTCCCTTTCAAATTTGCTGAAATATCCCAAACCCAAACATTGATTTGGAGCAATATAGAACTGTACACACCTGCTGTCAACTACACACACATGGGAAAAGAGACTGTCTTGGGGCTAAGCAAAAGGGATATGTTGTTGTGCTGTTGTTGGCTTGGTCATTAACCAAGTCCCAAGTGAAAGGAGGCCAGCACCTGTAGTATCAGGAGGCACTAAGTGCTAAGGGCACTGCAGCCCTCATTGACTTGCCAACACCAAACTGGTTGCAAATGCACCTTTTAATAACCTATTACAAAAGGCCAGTGGCAACAAGTGTGTCTGCAGGTATTGCCTTCCTCACTTGTGTGGCCTAGCAGTGGACAATGGAAAGGAACTTCCAGGAGTGCTTGTATACGTGATGAAAATTGACCGTTTTTGCAGTTTAATTACATTATGCTGTATACCTGTGGATTTTTTTCATGATTTAAATGAGTTTGCTATGTTGCAAACTAAATCACACCCACACGTAGTTTAGTTTGCAATGTAGCTATTTGTAATGTTGCAGCCTTTGACAGCTTGCCCCCCCACCACAGGAGAGGTGGGTTGGAAGCAGAAGTGAGGAGAGGCCTGCATCTCCTGCAGCTGGGGGGTGAGCTGCTGGTGGGCCGAGCAGCCCTTGAGCTGCGGAAGGACCTGGTCCTTCCTTCCACCGCAGCGGCACCCCCTGGGGCCACCCAGGAGGGCAGCTAGCGGGCAGATGCTGCCTCAGCTCAGGCTTGGGGATCAGGCTGGGTGTTGCCTGCAAACTGAGGCAGCACCCACCTGCTCTCTGCCCACCTGGGTGGCCTCCATGGGCACTATCATTTTCGAGGGAAGGTCCAGGGCCCCCCACAGCTCAGGGCCTGTCAGCAGCTTGCCCCCCAGCCACAGGGGAGGCAGGCAGGCTCCGTTGGGGGGGGGGGGGGGGCGGGCGTGCCCCCC
>NW_005842977.1:40724-50638 GCF_000455745.1 Alligator sinensis | reverse complement strand
CCCCACCACTCGGGGTCCGTGCAGCAGCTTCCCCCCCAGCCACAGGGGAGGCAGGCAGGCTCTGTTGGGGGGGGGGGGAGGAAGGATCAGACCCCTCGCTGCTGCTTTTTTTTCTTTCTCCCCCCGGCAGACTGTCTGCATGAGCTGACAGCAGGCTGTGCAGCCCCTGAGCTGCAGGGGAAGGGGGGAGCAGTCTTTTCTTCTGTGGCAGTGCCCCTGGGCACAGTGCTAGCTGTGCGGCTGCTGCCCCAGCTCACAGGCAGCATCCACCAGATCCAACTCTTCCCTGACCCCTTGAGGGGAGCAGGGCCCAGTAGGCTTCCAGGTTGTGGGCTTGGGATGTGCTGCCTGCAAGCTGGGGCAGCAGCCATGCAGCTAGCACTGTGCCCAGGTGGCCCTGGGGTGGGGCACTGCTGCCACGGAGTGAAGGACCAGCTCCCCCCCAAGCTCAGAGGCTGCACGGCATGTGTCAGCAGCAGCTTGCACAGGCAGGCTCAGGTTGGGGGTGGGGAGGAGGAAAGTGGTGAGGGGCCTGATTTTTTGTTTGTTTGTTTGTTTGTTTGTTTTTTGTTTTTTTTTGTTGCCTACCCGTTTCTCCTGTGGCTGAGGGGTGAGCTGCCAGCAGGCCCTGAGCTGTGGGGGGCACCGGACCTTCCCTCCATGGTGGCTGTGCCCCCTGGGCAGCACCCACTTGCTAGCAGCCCATCTGGGTGGCCCCAGGGAGCGTTGCTGCCCTGGAGGGAAGGACTGGGACCCCCTTCAGCTCGGGCTGCTCAGCCTGCCAGCAGCTTGCCACCTGGTTGCTGGAGAGGTGGGTAGACTCCCCAGGGGGGGGTAAAATGGGGGGGGGGGGGAGGGAGGATCAGGCCCCTCACCATAATGGTGATGGAAGCCCCTAAATTGAAATGGTGGGTTTTTAATCATTACAATTAAAAAATCACCCTTTTAGTTTGGGAGACTAAACCCCCATTGCATGTACAAGTGGCCCCTGAAATCTGCTTTCTTGTGTGGAAATAGTGGAACCACTGCTGATCATCCTATTTCTCCATGACAATGTGATTTCACTGTATTCTACTAGCAGTCCTGCACTGGATGCGATTGCCTACATGTGTGGAAATCTGCCTAAAATTTTCAGTGTTCACTATGCTGCCTGATCTGCCATAAATTAATTTCCTGTTAAGTCCTGCTATTTGGACTTCATAAATAGCTTCCAAAATATCCTCCAGAACTTTGACTAATCCATTTTCCCAGAAGCACAAGTGGTTCATCCAGTGCTTCCCTGCTTTGTCCGTTGGTTGGACAGACATGCATAGCTAGACGTATACCAACAGAATGTGGTGGAGAGCAAAAAATGCCTCTGAACAGGGGTTATACAGGACAGGCAAGCTCTCCTATAAGGTACCTGAATGAATGCCTACTGTGGCTCAAGCTGGTGAAATGCTAAACATCTTGGGAAATCTTATTACCCATTATTGCCACAATAGCACCATGCTGGACACGCACCCAAATAGGTATGTGTTGAACTGCATGTGGCCCATGCACTTTTAAGGCATTTCTGCACTGTCAAATGGCTGTGTCAGGGAATGCTGCAGTGAAATGCAGCACATCTGTAGACCTACTAGTATGGGGTGCTCTGTTGCCACAGGATGTTGTGGAGGCCAGTAGTATAACTGGCTTTAAAAAAGGGTTTGGATATTTCTTATGGAGGATAGGTCCACTGGGCCATTAGCAATTATGGATATAGCCTGCTGGTGACTGGTAGGGTATGATGGAAGTTGGATCATACTCTATGTAAGTAGAGTATGGAGCATATTCTAATGCTCCATACTCTAGTACTCTTCCTCCAAAGCATCTGCTACTTCCGTAATTGGAGATATGATAGTGGGCTGGGTGGACCTCTGCTCTAACCCAACAGGATTATTTTGTGTTCTTATGCCTGCTTTGCATATGCTTTTCCTGAAAATGAATGTCATGCCTCAGGTCGACATTCATTTGTCCTATTGGTCCTATAGGTCTCCATTTGAGACCTATATGCTGGATGCACTAGTTTTATACTAAAACAGGATATGCAGAGTGGGCACATTGCCATGTTCTTTAACATAGGCCTTTGGTGGATGCATGCCCTTGGAGGTAAGATGGCCCCTGTACTGAAACCAGATCCCAGGTACTCCTTGCTTCAGTTTTCTTAAAGGTGACATCATGCCTAGCCACCACCTAGACTGGTGTAATCAAACAAGCACACTAATATTTGAGACCCTTGGTGAATTGCTGGATGAAGGCACTAAAGATGCCATATGTTGTGTATGTATACGTGTTGGGGGGAATCTCTCAAATGGTTACGCTCCATATGGGATGCAAATATAGTGCAAAGAAGGCTGACTTTGTTTTTAACACAAGCAACGTATCTAACTTCTAATGCTTTTGAGAGGCAACACTGTGCTGGCATGTGGCCCAGGCCCTTCACTCATTTAAATTGGCATGGTGCCACTAAAGTCAATGGAGCTGTGCCAGTTTCAGCTGCTTCTGGCCCACTGTTTGACCACATCACCAGTAGCAGGGAAAAAAAAAACTGCATTTAGTTTATAAAACCAAGCTAGAAAGCTTGTATATGACTGAGACGATGAGCTCAGCCTCTTTGAGAATGCACAGTACTTTAAGGGAAGTTGTTCTGTTAAAGAAGTTACCCTCTCAGCTTATACCAAAGTGTGTTTGGTGGCATAGAAGTGGGATAAGGGTGTTTTCCATATGAAACCATAAATACTACTTTAGAAAGAAGGGATGGCAAATGTCTTGGCACTTCCTACAGAGGCACTGTGAAGAATTTTAACTCCTGTAAGCCACAGAATGGAAGTGTCAAAGTGCAAGAAGAGGTCTATACATCTGCTGCATCAGAAACCACAGTTCATTCGCTGCTCATGTACTAGTGGCAGATTACTGCTGGTCTGTTCCCAGCATACTACTGCACTTCAGATCATTGTGACTGGTGTTGGATTCTGCACAGTTGACTGCAGTAAGAAATTTACATACCACGTTTTAGACTGTAGCCAAATCCTATCCGTCTAAGTCATGTGAATGTTGCCTGGAAATAAAGGAAATGTTTGCTAATGTTATAAGTAAAATGAAAAGACAAATAGGCTTGCTACTCCTCATGCTTATGTAAGTGCAAATTGGGAAGATCTCCACTGAACATCTTCACAGCTCATATAGGAGTTGTGCCACTGCAAGCTGAGTATCTGGGTGTGGCTGCTTAGGTCATACTAGGGACGTTTACATGGATATGCACGGCACAATAAAACTCTGGTGTACTCTGCACCAGAATTTATTGTTCTCGGGTGCAGCATTTATATGTGCATCTGGGACTGCAGCAAGTTGAGCTGGGGTGGCACAGTCCCAGCTGACAGGAGGACAGGGGGTTTAGCCTGTCAGCCCAGGGCTGCTCCCCCTGGCTTAATGTGCTACAGCGGGGCTAGCTAGGGCATGAGGGTGCTCCAGTGTAGAGACTAACGCAATGCAGGGGCTGCCTGCTAGCGCCTTCAGGCATCAGCCAGCCCTACTCGCTGTCTACATGTTCATCGCAGTGGAGTAATTAACTCCACCATAGTATTGTCTTGTGTCAGGCAATACTGTCCTATGGCAGAGTGAATTACTTTACTCTGGCCTAACAGAGGTGCATGTATAGACAGTGATGTTTTACGGTGGAGTTGGTTAGTCAACTCTGCGCTAGAGCATTTTGTGCAGATGCATGCACTGAGACTGGAAACTGTTCAAATGCTTGTAGGAGATAATTTAGTGCCGGTGCTGGATTGCCAGCTTTGGAGGTTTGAAGTCCTTTGTTTAGCTACAGAGCAGGCACAATTCAAGACAGTGGCAGGGCAACCTGTTCTCTGTCCAGATGAAGAGCCTCAAATGTGATTTGGAGGGTTATGGAGAATGTGTAACACTGAGTAGTTCAATCCTTAGAAGGAGAGGTGGCATCACTGTGAAGTTCTACATGTTCTGCTCTTGCCATTTGTCTTGGAGTTTGTTTATAACACATGATGCAGTTCAGCTGGGACTCTGCTCCCCAATTTTGGAAAATACTGGATGAAGGAGCAAAGGAAGTGTGTATGTGGAGATGATAATAATTTGGGGGCTTACACACCTGTTGGGCATAGTCAAACAAGAAATGCCACTTTCTTGAGTTTCCCTAGTACATCTACACTGTTACTTTAGCATGGATCCAGGTCGGTGGTGCTCGGTGTTTTAGGCCTGTGGGCAAGAAGGGAGTGCGGGCTGGTATATGGACTGCATCAGTCCCTAAGCATCCGAATTGGGCCTCCACGGAGGCAGCTGGCTTCTACACGCTAGGATTGGGCCCTACATCATCCCTGGCACACCACACTGCCCCAGTACAGTCCCATGTGCCAAGATAGCCCCGTGTCAGATCTAGCACCCAGGGCCACAGGGGCTGGATGACCTGGTGACAGGGGCCAGATCTGGTCTGTGGGCCAGGGAAGGTTGTACATCCCTGATCCAGTGGATTGCTCTCAAGTAGCTTAACCCAGCCTTTCCCCATCTATACTATCCTGTGGTGGTTACATGGCAATTGTTGGCACTGGATTTATGACCCAGTTACCTTGTTCCAGGCAGGCCCAAACCCTCAGACTGACTATGACCACTCCATTAGATAATAGGCAAATTTTATTTTATACAGTGATAGCAGATGAGAATAATGCAAACAATTCTGTATCTACCAGTCCTAGATCTGTCACAGAGGGATAGTATGTCTGCTCAGTAGATTAACTTCACTCTGAGGCTTTTTCTTGATGATCAGATGTCAGGAGCCTGGAGGTCGAGAGCTGAGGCCCATCTACGCCCCTCCCCCCCCCCCCCCCCCCCCAACCCTAGTGGGGTGGGTGAGAGAAGCTGGTGGCATACCCTCTGTCCATGGTAGCCTTGGGTTCCCCACTTGGAGACTCTTTGCTCTGAAATCCCTTGTTTTGTAGCTTTTGTCCCCTCAGATTTTCCATTCCCAGGAATTGTTGATTGGTCTCCCTGTGGTCATCATACTGTCCATGTTCTGTCCTCTTAGCATATTCTTTTGTTTCAACCAACCCATCACATGCACACATTTTAATCTGGGCATTTACTGGTCTCCATCTAGCAAAGCTGGAAATCCCAAGGGCTCTGCAGTTGGGCACTGTGACCTGATACCAATCCTGCAGGGTCCCTTATCGCTGCTTGGATACACTGTTTGTCTTCAATCTCCAAGTCTGTGTCTGCTGGTTTCAGACACGGTGGGCCTTGAGGGAAACTTTGTCATAAACAGGCTTTTAAAAACCAATTAACCCTTGCTGTTACCCTGGACCATTGTTCTAATGCACATCTATTTTACCTACAAGCCAATTTCCAATAACACACCTCCTAAATATCATTTTCTAGCCATCAGTAATTGCTGATGAAGGGGCAAGCAATGGGGATGTCCTGGAACTTCCTGCTGCTTGTTTCTTACAAGGGTTTGGCTCAGTCTAGTAACTGCTTGTCTCTGCTGTCCTTATCTCCAATGTTGGGTCACAGTGGCAGGAAGTAGAGTACAGAAGGCCTGGAAGTCAGATACAGGCAGTTGCATGACTGCTGTTACATATGCTTGATATGTGTGCAATATGTTCTTGTGGCTTAGAGTGAATTTTGAGCATGGTATTGGGAGGAGTGGGCTAGGGGGTACTAGACCTTGGACCCTGGATGTCTGCTGGTGCTAGGAAGGGGGTGAACTGGGGGGGGTTTAAAATAGAAGGTCAGTGGGAGGGGCTAGAAGGCAACTTTGGACATGGGTTACATTAGCAGTGTGGATAACCTTTGTGCTCGGGTAAGCACAAAGACTGAGAGTGCCATCAAAAGAATTGTTTAGATGACATATACTGGTGTTTTTCACAGTGGACTGGAGTGAGGTGTGGCTGTGGTTAGTAATCAGGAGGGTTAGAAACTTGGAATTTTTTCCTTTGATTGATACTGCTTTTTTTCTGTGTCTTTGAGTGAGTCTTTTAATCTTTCTGACTCTGCTTGCTCACCCATCTCTGAAAGGGGGATAATATATTTTTGCAGGGTGGGTACATTGTGAGGGCTGACTTGGGAGTATCTACAAAGAACTTTGAGAACAGAGCGCCATCAATACTCACAGAACAGAAGGAATAATTGGAGATTACACTAGTATATGAGATTAGCATCTTGAAATTATGTATGCTTTTGTATTCCTTCAGGGTTGTTACACTCCTAGTGTGTAACCCTAGTAGAAACCACTGCTCTTACCTTAGCTGTCACTGCCAAGATGTTTGGAAAATGAAATATATTTGTGATAAGACTTTTCCCTTTTCTTCACTGTTGGCTGATTAACTGGGTGAGATTGTAGTAACAGCAGCAATCATTAGGAAGAGTTGGAAAGGAAATCACTACGCAAAACAAACAAGCTTTCAAAATGAGTGAGTCCCTTTATAATACTCTTGACAAAATGGCTAATAATGTAATTTCACTGAGAAATTAAGTATTTAAGTGCACCTGTGAAGGAGAAAAATAATAGGCTGATGTAAAATTGTTATGAACGACCTTATTATTTTGAGCACTGCAGTCCTGCAGTGCGTTACAAAGTCAATTCATGGATAACTGAAAGTAAATAACACTTTCCTTTTTCCATTTCTGTTGTGTGAATGTGGGGCTTGTTTGTTTCTTTGGGGAGGAGAGGAGGTGACTCGCAGTTAGCAAACTCAAATTCTCTGTACTGTACAATATGTTTCTGAAGCTATCTAGATATCGTCCCTCTACACAGCAATCAAAAGACTGTATTAGTATTCCTCAAGTGTCCCATGAGAAGTTCAAACACCTGCCAAATCTTT
Source organism: Alligator sinensis (assembly GCF_000455745.1). Classification (NCBI taxonomy): domain Eukaryota; kingdom Metazoa; phylum Chordata; order Crocodylia; family Alligatoridae; genus Alligator; species Alligator sinensis. The sequence continues at coordinate 43,772 of NW_005842977.1, read as the reverse complement.
CAAACGCAGATAGAAAAGATACTTTTTTAAATAACTCGTTTCCTTGACAGCCAATCAAATGTAAACCTCTATGAGCCTTCCATATAACTTCTTAATTATATCTTTTTTTTTCAGCAAAAACTTCAAAGGTTATGGTTTTTAAAAAACCTAAAACAAATTTACATAGACCCTTTAAAAAAAATCTGCATTCTATGATTTATATTCCTGAAGGGCTTCCACTCCTGAAATATTTGCTTCACTATTAAAAGGAAAATTCACTCCCAGCACAGAGGGCCAATACAAGACCTATGAACTATTTGCTCTAAGTCCTGTGTTGTTTGGCTTGTTTCACTTAAATGGCACCTAAGCTGTCTACAGAATTAATGTGTTTTGGAATTTTATGGCAAATGTTCTGGTTTATCCCCCACAATACATAATAAAAATGCAATGTTACTAATGATGGAGTTATTTTGTGGGTACCAAACACTGTCAATATGCTATACCAGGCAATGTTTATATTCAGGATGTGCCTACTTTGCAGTCAGTGACGGTAATTCCTTTTAGTAGCGTTGGAGTGATATTATAGTAATAATGGTCTTGGAATTATGTGAGAGGCCAGGATTTTTGTGGATGATATATTTTATTGGAGCAACTGCATGGTTGGGATAAAGTTATACATAAGCTTTCAAATTCAAGGTATTCTTCATCAGGTCTGAGGGAAGAAGCAGGAACAGCACTGATTTTCAAAACAGTGTAGAAGGCTGTGAAATTAGACAGAAGAGAAATGTCTAGGGGTAGCAAAGCATTAGTAGAATAAAACAAGTTTGATTTATGGGGGATCAACCTATCAAAAGGGGGGAGGTTCACTTCCCTCTGTGGGAAGAATTTCAGGCATCAGGTAGATCTATAGTGTTCAGTCAGTTTATTCATTTTTTGTTCCTTTTCAAAAGTGTTTTTTAAATCTTCCTTGGGAACAAAAAATTCCCAACCAATGAAATTGGTCCAATAAAAAAACATCACCCACAAAAATCCTTGCCTCACATGTAGCTCTCATACACATACCTGACGTAGCTGTGTGCTGCTCTGGCTGTGTGGTTACCCATATCCTAGCTATCTAGTCTGGAAGTAGCTTGGGAACATTGACACTTTTTGACTCCAGAACAAACTTTCCTTCAGTCTTTGTCAGGCATATGTAATCTGGTGGGTTTTACTAGAGAAAATGACCAGCATGGGCATGTCCCCATCAGTGGGAAAGTGCATTTCCCCATGGACAAATAGCAGCAGCACAATATGTGCCACTGCTACTTGTCCCCAGGGACTGCTCATGCATGAGTGCTCTGGTGCACAGCATGTTGCCCTGGCAGCCTTATGTGGGGTCTTGGGGGCGTCTGGGGGCTGCGGCCAGAGCAATAAAGCAGCAGAGAGCCTGTCTGGCAGCCAGAGCATGGCTCCAGTCAGCCAGGATCCAGTTTCAGGTGGCGTGCACTGCTGCTATGTGTGCCTCTCTGCTTTTTTGACACCAGGATCTCCTGGTGTCAAGGCTCCTTTCCCCTCCTACTGCAAATTAGCAGTGTGGGGAATGCTTGCATATGCAGCATGTGTGGTGCCACATACCACATGTATGCAATTGTCTGGATGCACCCTGTGAGGGCAATACCTCTGCTGGATAGCTTTAGTACTGCATAGTCTTGTTGAGGTCATGGCACTTCACTGAAATCTATGCATTTATATGCAGCCTGAATTTTGACCATGATTTTGAGTGGCAACTGTAGTAAAGATCTCAAATGAATGAATAGAGAGTTTCCCTAAAAATTGAAGGGATGTTGTGGCCCTAGACATTGTACATAGATGTTTTTTACCCGTGCAAGAACTTCCCCACATCTGAGTACTGGCACTTGTTGCTTTACTTTCACTGGTGTGAATAGTTGTACAAACAATAGTGAACTGGGCTCCAAATCCAGACTTCATTCAAAGGCCCAGAATATATCAAAGGAGGATGAAAATAAAGTGTCTAAAATCGGGTAAACTTTGTAGGCTAACCAAAATTGATCGTGAACATATTAAAATATGTTCCACTGGTGAATAGTTTAATTTCCATGTAAGCATACAGCATATATATATATGGAGAAAGTGGCAATTAAAGTAGTGCAGGAAGCATTGCCAGAGTTAAGCTACCATGCAATGAAATGTGGTAATGACTTGTTATTGGACAATAATGCTTCCATTAATGTCACCAGTGTATAATATTAGCAGGAATTTTTTAACCCAAGTAACACAAAATAATTATTTCAAGGAAATGTACTTCATCTCTAATGTAAAAGAACATATAAGATAAAAGTGAGAAGCTGTAGGCTGTTATAAAAATTCAGTCAAGCATGATGGAGGGGCACTGCATTGCTATCTGAGGTCACTAATTGAAGGAAATCTTTGAAACCAATATTTGTTTAAAAAAAAAAAAAAAAGTGTTTAGGTGGTTTTGCAAATAAAAAGGATTTTTTCAGCTTGGCAGAGAACCGTATTCCCTGTAGGCTGTGTACTGCTGGGCATAGTATTACTGCTGCCATGCAGATCCCTTGTTTTAAAAAGGCTTTTTCCTGTGAGTGAAGGGAAGGGAGAAGCTGCTGCTTCTGTTTATTTTCTGTCTTCACTTAGAAAAAATCCCTATGGATTTCTGAACTTCCTCTCTGAACCTTTGTGGCTCGTCTCAGCAACAGTCCTCTCAGCCACAAAGGATGGGAAAAGATTTCCCCTTGTAGCCTTACTGCTCCCCTTCATAAAACATTAAGCTCCTACTGACTGATAGGGCTGTGTGAAGCTTCGGATGCTGATTCAATTCAGAGGAGATTTCGCCCGATTCAGTGGCTGAATCTCCAAATCTGAATCAAATCAGGGGTTGAATAAAAAGGTCCAAATCAATTCAAAGCTCTCCGAATCTTCTGAAAAGATTCGGAGAGCTTTGATTCAGGCTTTCCGCGCCTGCTGCAGCAGGGAGCTGGACTTGGAGCTGGTAAGTAGGGGAGGGGGGGCTGGAGGAGTGGGGAGGGAACCATGCCAGGCCCCATCCCCTGC
>NW_005842977.1:39535-40474 GCF_000455745.1 Alligator sinensis | reverse complement strand
TTGTTCTTTTTTTCTTAAAGGGGTGGGGCGGGGGCAGGTGGGGTAGCCATGGCGGGAGTCCGGTGGGGGAGGTGGTCAGGGGGCTCATCCAGAGACCCCCATACAGCATGGGGCAGTGAGGGGCAGCGGGGATTGCCCCCCCCCGCACCTGGCAGCACCTGGTGAGCCGGGGCTTTTTTTTCAAAGTGCCGGGAACTGGGGCAGGCGGGGCAGCCATTGTCGGGCTGGGAGAGGGGCAGGGGATGGGCCTGCGTGATTCAGAGATTCAGCAGCAGCCAAATCTCTGAACCGGATTCGGCTGAAATTGATTCGGGACAGTGATTCGAATCGCTGAATCAAATCGCTATCTCCCAAATTGGCTGAATCCAAAGAGAATACTAGCTGCTTCACACAGGTCTACTGACTGAGGTACTTAAAATTAAGACAGCTTTACAACCTTTGAGATGTAGTCTTGTGATTTGAGGAGTAAGCTCATTACTTATTGCCTTGCATTCCTAGGCTACATCCAGGGAAAAGCACACATGCAGTATGCAATGCTGCAGCCCCGTGGCATACATGGAGGTGTTCCCCACGCTGCTTGACACTAGGAGATCCCAGTGTCAAAAAACCCATGTTTAAAAAGAGCAGGTGGTGCACATGGCAGCAGCATGTGCCACCTGAAACCGGAGCCTGGCTAGCTGGAGCCACACTCTGGCTGCCAGCCAGGCTCCCTGATGCCAGATTGCTGTGGCTGCAGCCCCCACATGTCTCCAGGACCCCAGGTAAGGATGTCGGGGCCAGCACAGGTGCTGGCTCCAGCCTCCCTTACTGCGCTTGGGGCAAAACTATGCTGGGTGCCAGAAAACACGTGCATGGTGTTCCCTGAGGACAAATAGCTGCAGCACATATTGTGTCACTGCTCTTTTGTCCCTGGGGAAATGCATGTCCTCACTCATGGGG
>NW_005842977.1:38135-39504 GCF_000455745.1 Alligator sinensis | reverse complement strand
TTCCTGCTATTGAGGGAAAGCATTTGAGCAGGTGCATGGCTTGTTACACTTGTGTGGTAGGATATGTAAAGGATAGATCACTTTGTACCATTTACAGCAGCTTTGTAGCATAGGGGTAGGTGCCATGTGAAAGACGCAGAGGACAACCTGCAGGGTGTCTGGATTAATTTTTTTTTCAGGTGTTGTACAGAACCTTAAACTTTTTTTTAACAAATCTCAGCTATTAAAGCGGTGGAGAAAGTCTTGAAAAGATAATTGATATATATCCCTAAGCCTGCAGAGAGCCTGAAACATCTCTGCAATGAGAACTGTTCGACTTGAATAAATAGTTCTCAAACTTGGCTTCCAACAATACTTTCAGCATCAATATTGTTCATGTTTGTTTCCCTATTCAAAGCACATGACTCAGCTTCCAACAGATTGGGAAATAATGGCTTATACTGTACAGGGCAGATGTTTGTTGTCCCTTTCTCTTCTGGAATCTACAATAAAAGTGGTGTGAGCTTAAGTTATTCAGGTACAGAGACATAAACGTTGTTTAAAAAGAAGAAATATTTTTTATCAGTGTTGGGTAGGGAAACTAATTTGGGTGTGCGCAGAAGGCTCTCCCCCTTCCCCGCCCCCCCATGCAATAGACATCTACAACCAATAGGAAAAGGCAGAAGCCATAAATCTATTTACACTGTCTCAAAGAGGGCATAAGCAAAAGGGCTGTCAGTTCCTCATGGTAAGACAGGATATTGGCCTCATTTGGGGAACTATTCTGTTAGACACTACACAAATCTATAATGCGAGATGATGCCTGTCCTTAAAAAGCTTGCAACCTAAGGATGTGTGTATCATCTCTGCAGTGATTCTGAGACCACTGCTGAGAAATCTATCCTGTTCACCCCATGAACTGACAAAACACTATGGGTTTGCCATTAGAGATGTGCTGGCTTCTCTCAAGAGCATACCCAAGATTATAGTTGCTTTTTGGCATATGTATGGGGACAGTTTCAGGAAGTTTTTTCACCTGGTGGAATGGGAAAGACTATTCAGTCTTCAGGTTAATCTAAACTGCAGAGATTAAACTGAGAAGCAAGTGAAAAGACGTTCACTTTTGATTCAGGAAATGAAGCCACATGCCTGCAGTGGCTCAGGCCAGAAAATGGGGGTGAAGCAGGGAAGGGGGTGCTAGAGCATGCCTCCCAACCTGCCAGCCACTGCCAAAGGGAAGAGACTGAAGCTCCAAGGCTCCCCCCCTTCCCCCCCACCATCCCTGCTTGAGCAGAGGGGGCATAGCCAGGCCCCAGCCCTGGGCTAGCATGCTGGAGGGTGGAGGTCTAAATCCCCTCCCTGGGACCACACAGGACACCAACCTGGGGCT
>NW_005842977.1:24493-38104 GCF_000455745.1 Alligator sinensis | reverse complement strand
CTCAGGAGCTCCATCTCTAGCACATACATGTGATGATTGCCCGGTCTTCACCAAAACCTCTCACCTCTGTCTGGTCCTGCAGGGCTTGGACCTGTGTTCATAGGTGGACGGGGACCAGTCCCTCCAGCCCTGGTTCCCCAGTCTCTTCCTCCTCTCCCATGCCCTGGGGGAGCAGAGAGGAATTACACCCCCTCCCCTTATCAACTGCTTGCCACAGCATCTGCCAGAACTGGGAGGGGGTGGAGTCTGCTGGTCTCCTGCCAGCCTCCTGCCAAACAGACCATGGCTGGGGTCCCATTCAGGTGGGAGATGGGGGTTTAAACTCCCCTCTGCCTGAGCCTGCCTGCCCACACCCCCTTCCCCCTCCACTCCAGCAGGGAAGAGTCTGGCAGGAGCTACCCCCTCCACCCCAGCAGACCTGGCTGTGGTCCTCCTGGCTATGTAGAGAAGTGATATGGTCCCAGTAAACTATGATTGCACAAAAAATGGTGTTATTTCAAAACTGCACCATTGCACATTTGTAAGCCATTACCCTGGTGTGATCAGATATGAATTGCCCCCACAGGATTTATTCTACCTACCTCACCTCCCTGTCTTTACACAAAGAGAACACCCCAGGCAGTGACTCAGCTTGCAGGAATCTGCTGGGATTGCCGTGCAGATGTTAGCATTTGCCCTTTGAGAGGGGGTATCCCACAAAAATGAAGAGCAGCTTCTGTGTTAGGATTGTAAATGCCTGGAATCCAATATAGCCACTTTGATTCGCAATACAAACCCCACTCCCTCTCAAAGTGGAGATGAATGACGTACCACCTGCCAAGACTTCTTGATGCTCAAGGTGATTTTAGTGTCCTGTGGTTTGTCAGTCTTTTTCTTCAAAGGTTGCTGCTGTGCTCTGTCACTCTTATCTTTACCTTCTAGATAAGCTTCTATGCACAAGTAGTTGGAAAAAGCCCTGCTGTTATAGAAATCGAAAGCACTGATGGGGGGTGTGGACTGGGGTGGAGGAAGCAAGCCTCGTTTCTGGAGAATGCAGCCATTTTTGGATAGTTTCCACTTAATGGTAAAGCAGCTATGACTTTCTTTTTTCATTGCTTTTCATGCAAGCTTGGATAGTTCTGTGTAACAAACCAGCTTTAAAATATTTTTGGCTTCAAAGCTGGTGAAAATTATTGGCCTAATACAAAGCTGCCCAACTGGTGGTGTGCGAGGCACCAACATGTGGCTTAATTGCATATGATTTGTTAGCAGTTAACATGCAGCCAGCTCACAGGCCCTTGCTGCTGCCTCTTTCATTGCTGTGTGGTGGGGAGGGCCATAGTGGAGGCTGCATGCATTGGTGCAGCCCAAGGATCCCTGGGGGAGAGCACCTCCCTTAGCAAGTAGCCTGTGTGGTGTCTGTACTATGCTGAAATTGGACAGCCCTGACTTAACAAATCAAGGAATCTGTTGTAGCCAGATTTCCTTATGTACTGCTCTGCCAGTGTGCTCAGCCCTAACTGATGAGAAGGACTCTCTTCCTCTAGGTAATAACAGGGATTTTCCATTGACATGGCTCCTTGCACTGCTTGGTCCTTCTCACAACTAGCGGAAAGCATGGGGGTGAGCTTGTGACTTGGAAGCTTGAAGTGAGATGCACAAAACACTTCTACAGGGATCGGCATGGTTGAGACATGAACAATTATTATCCCTGAAGAACTGGACTGGTTCCAAACTGGTGCTTAGCTTCAAGACAGAGCAGGCAGATCCCAGTCTCTCAACTGGGCTGGGCTCCCCGCTCCACTAGATTTAATTTTAAAAAGGAGCCCGTTATCTTCAGCCATCCCTTGCTGAAAAGTAAACCATTCCTGCCATGTGATGGGCAGAGAAAGAGGGGCTGGGCAGCACCACTGTCCTGGCTTCATGGCACTTCAGAGAAATATTGGCAATGGTGGTTGTAGCGAGAGAAGTGGGTGAGTGCAAGGAATTGGGAGAGAGGTGGACCTGGTCCACTTCTATCAGATTTATGGTAATGGAATTATCAAAATGGCTGGGACTAGCAGAAATGTGGATTCTATGACAGCATGAGAGTCCTGACTTTCCAATGTTCATGGTAACAAGCGTTTAAAATGCAGAAATAGCAACAGAGATGTATTTGGTAGCCATGTTGGTCTGAGACAAAAAGAAATGCAAAACTATAGAACTCTTGGTTCACAGATGATGAAATAGAAACAGTACTTTGTAGATATAAGCCTATACTTCATGAAAGCATGAGGATTAGCCTGCTGGACACAGCAACTAGGTATTCCCATCAGTCCTATTTTTTGGCTGGCTGTACCAACTGTTCATGTCTGATGATTGCAATGGAAGTGTGGGGAGAGAGGTGAGGCTCTGGGATAGCCTTCTGCACTGAGAGGAAGAAACCTAGCATGGAAATAAAGACTGACCTCCTTTGGAAAGCAGAGGATGGAGAAGTTGGCAGACAAGAAACCCAGACACAGGAGCAGGTTAATTTTTTCAAGGGGTAGCATTGATATCAAAGTACAATAGCTTCTAAAGTAAAAAAGTCTTTCCAGCTTACATCACATAATTCTTTTATATAGTGCTTTTCATTAGCAGATCTCCATGTTTCCTATCCTGCTGATGAAAAGTCTGTATGTGAAAACGTTCTTTGAGTTTTAAGTACCATGTATTAACCTCAGCACATGAAATAACAGGAATAATTAAAAGGAACAAATGCAAAAGCTATCCTTGTATTTCTTTCTACAATTGGCTGGTCAAAAAAACTCTGATAAAACCAAAGCTTAGTGGGGACCGAGAAATGTGAGCCCAGAACATTTCACTTAAGATTATTTTGGGTTTGACTAACAAAATTCTGGATATGGGCAACCCTGCTTCTTGGCCAGCTGTACCAACTATTCATGTCTGACAATCTCAATGGAAGTGTGGGGGGAGAAGTGAGGTTTTGAGACAGCCTTCTGTGGCGGGAGAAAACTCCCTGGGGTTCATTGTCTAGCTGCATAGGAACCAGACAACCACGGGTAAAGTTTTACTGCAGTATATTTGCTCGAGCAATGACCATTAAGCCAGCAAAGAGGCAAAATGGCCCCCCCTCAAGGGTGAGGCGATCTTTTATACTTTTTACAACAAGGCAAGACTACAGGGTTAACAAAAGCAATACTTGGGCGGTTCTTTACAATCTTCATAACAGCATATTTCTATTAAGCTGAACTAGCACTTTTTAAAAGCTAAAAGTTAAGTAACAGTAACATTATGATACGTTAGCAAGAACATGCAGTGGTAGATACTTCTTAAGGACACGATCACTGTACTTAGAACAATGGCTTCTTTGTCTTATCTTGTTCCTTGCTGTAGCTGATTTTACAGCACAGACACAGTTTCACTTGCTGCATTTTACTCAGAAAATGCTTAACACAGTTAAAATGATTACTTGACACAAGCACAGGCTTAGCTATCATTCTGCCTTGTGGTCAGCGGCATTGCTAGGCCACAGGTCATGCCTTGTATTCAGCTGCAAAGCTAATACTTCTTAATAATCCAAATTATTGTTAACTTAGCAGTATGCTATCAGAAAATTATTCTATTTCAGGGCAATAACAAACATGCTCACTACACTTCTGCACTGAGGACAAAACGTGGCTGACTACATTTTCATCTTGCAATGTTTATGACGCCATTTGCCCATGACAGTAGATAACTGGACTTGATAACCCAGGAGGTTCCTTCTTGTCCAATGATTCAGCAACTCTGTGTTCTCCGTCTGAAAAGGCTGCTGATGGTGAAGACCAGACTGGTTGGCAAGTGCTCATCTTTATGATGTAGAATCTTGTTCATCAGAACTAGTGAGGCAGCCTGAGTAAAATGAGTCAAGAATCAAAGCCCAGTGGTGCTTTTCTATTGTGAGCCTTTGAGCCTGTGTGTTTCAAGGTGAAAGATGCTAAATCAGGGCTGTGCAGTTTCTAAGTGGCTAGGGGCCCACTTGTCTCTTGTACCATACTAGCATGGGCCTGGATGCCCCCCCTGCTGCATTTCATATCAGGTACCTCCCTGTTGCACTATGTGCTCCCCTCCTTGCTGTACCATGCTCCTGGGCATTCCCCTGCTCACTACATACCCCTTGCTGCAACTCCCCACTGTACCTCATGATCCCCTGCTGCAGTGCATGCTCCCCACTGTACCATGTGCCCTCCTGCTGTTGCTATCCACACCTTTCCACTGTAGACACTCCCCCCGCTGCTGCTCCCCATGCACCCTCCCCTAGGTACTTGACTTGCCCTTAGCTTCTCAACCATGAGCTCCTTGACTGCGCTACACCACTCAGGCACCCTGGGCTGCAGGTTCCCTTAACATTGAAAGCTGTGCTGTACTGTCCCACTCCCCGGGGCAGAGGCAGGGGCAGGAAACAGAGACTAGAGCTCCTGTCTGCTGCTGGTATCAGATCAATGAGGAAGGGATGTTGTGTGGGAGCTTGGGTGATCCAATTTAGGCCTTCACGGGCCACCAGTCAGATGGCTCCACTCTAGATATTACCAATCCCTCAAGGCATCCAGGTCCACCTAGCAACAAATCCTGTGCTAATGAACATTCTTATTGAAATGAATATGGCTGCTCAGCTTTTTTACTGATGACATAAGGCAAAATCAGCTTACTTCTGTTGCAAATCTTGCAAATACTGTAAGCTAAGAAGGCTGAATAATATATGCATACTCATTGTTACCCATATCTCGTGCGTGACATGAAAAATGTGCATCAAGAAGGTAGATTTTTTTACTGTACTTTAAAATCAGGGGAGGTTCAGGATCTAAACTGGATGAGTGAATGGATCAGGCATTTTCTGAATGGCATTGCTCTCACCCTTTGCATTTCATGCATAAATCCATTAGGCGCTTCCTGGCTTCAGTTTGCAGCAAGGATCTAAATGACTGGTTCGTTCTCTCTTGGAGAATCTTAATGGGCGAGATCTAAAATTTTTTCATAATATCTTAGAATAGCTAAATCCGATTAGATGACAGGAAAGAGGGAATCAATTATTTACAGCCCTGCTGCAATGAGTTAATCACTTGGAAGGATACAGATATAAGCAACATGCCACTCAATACTGGCCTGTTAACATCAAGATGCTGCTATTACCTGACTCACATATGTAAGTGAGATATGCACAGGTTGAGTTATCTGGCTATCACCATGCCATGGTTTTCAATTCCAGCCGCGGTTGAAGTGGCTGCAGCTCCAGCTGAAATCAATAAGAGTTCACTGTGTGTTCCTGGATTGAATTTGCTTCATTTTTTTTTAAGCATTCTAAATTCAGACCAGAACACTAAAGCTGTTTCACTGGATTAGGTTAGATTAAGTGAACAAATGAAACCTCACCTATTATAAAGAAAGAAAATGAGTCTGCATTGCTGCTGCCTCTTGTCCCATCTTACAAGTGCAACAGAGCAGTGCTCTTGAGTATCAGTGCTGGGGAGGTAAATAGGGTAACAATCCTGTATTAGGGAACACTTCAGCTAATGCTCATACAGCTAATACAATCATATCTATGGCAACCGTAGATATGCATTTACTTAAGCTTCAGAATGAGGAATCCAGGGCTAAGTGTCTGTGTGGAGAAGGGAGGTAGCTCAATTTAGGAACTGCTATCTGATTGGGTAAAGCAGGGCCACAATAACCAGTTAATTCACCAGCACTGGCCCTAGGGTGGCTTGGGTTTTGATTTACTGCTTCAGAGAGGTATCAGCTAGCTGGGTTGGGGGAAGAGGGAAGGAGATTCCTGAAAAGGAAGGAAAGGTGGGTGAACAGTTGACTGACAAGTATACTGTAACAGGGGACTTCCTCGGGGCCAATCTACCCATAGCCCACCCACCTGTTTCTGGGCCAACCGTCCACCTTCTCTCCTGCCATGCCTTGATGATATCTAATTATGATATTAATTAGGTGGGAGGCTGCCTGTTTCTTGCCCTGATGCCAGGGGGCGCTATCTGCTGCTCCATTCCTCCCCTACACCACAGCCCAAGCCTCGTAGATGGCATCTGCTGGTCTTATCATCACCAGCCCCACACTGAGCCCCAGAATCCTCCAATCCAGACCCCAACTGGATCCCTCCAATTAGGTGGCCTACTCTGCCCTCATTCTAGGCTTTTCTTTCCCCTCTCAAGTGTGGTCCCCCTGGGGCCTTTAGCCACACAGCTCCTGGCCTCACCTCCAAAGCCAATCGGAAACCCCAGGCCTTTAGCTCTGGGGATACCTCACAGTGGGCCCCTGGCCCTTTTGACCATTCTGGTCCTGGCCCCAGCGTTGAGCAGTCAAGGGTATTTTAAGTCGGGTTTCTGAGTCTATAGCCCACTCTCTGACCTGGGCCCACCTTCTTGGCCCTTCTATGGGGTAACCCACCTGGTTGTGGGGGCTGGGGTTAAGGCACCCCGACCCGCCTTTCACCAGGGTGGTAACTGGCCTGGCACTTCCTGGGGGCTCCTGCACCACTGAGAGCCCCACCTGGCCACCTACTCCTGGCAAGGTGCAATTCTAGGTCATGCCCAGGACCAGGAGCTTCTAAACCATCCTCTTAAGCTCCTGCCCTTACTTCCAGGATGTTGCACTCAGCCTTGCAGTCAGGCAATGTTTCTGCCTGCCTGCCAGCAGCAAACTGCTATGTTTATATAGATGGCCAGAGATCTAAAATGGCTGTCACAATCAAGCACCTGCTGGCTGCTTGGCTCAGCCCTTAAAGTGGCAGGTACCAACAGTGCCCTGCCACATGTACATTTAGAAACCTGGGTAGGCTGACCAATGGAAGGAGGGGAAAGTGGATCCACACATAGTGGTGGGAGGAGGGTTGCTATACAATAACTTGTGATAAAATGATAGGCCTAAGGGAAAGCAGCAAAGGTACAGCAGGGGAAACTGTCTTCATGAAAGGAAAGGCTTATGACAAGGTCCATGCTCTGCGATCCAGCTGTCTTGGAGCTGTTGCAGTTAAATGGTTAAAATCCACTTGCTGTGGTGCAGAAAATTGAAGAGCAACCTGTCAACTCATAACATTCAAACACTGTGGGCCCTAATGCCCACCTGGCTAACTAGTAGCCCCTATTGTATGGGGGCTAATGGGTGAATGCTACAACAAAATATTTGGGACAACTAATGGAAAAAACAGGATAGGAGTGTTGTGTGGGTCAAAGGGTCAAAATGTGAAAATAAATGTGCCTGAGGGGGACACCGAGCAGAGCCCCTTGGCTGCACCCACCAGTCCTCAAAGGCATCCAAGGATCTCATGGATGCCACCTGTTGGTGCTCTGCCCAGAAACATGCATGGACAAGTGAGAGGAAAGCTGCCCCACAGTCTCCAGGCACCTTCCCAGCCAGAGCCTCCTTCCTGGTCAAGTACAGTGCCCACTTGGCCAGGGCCAGGAGGAGGTTGACCAGGAGGTCCCGGGACTTAGTGGGGCTGCAGATGGTGTGACCCCCCCCCCCCCCCCCCAAGTCAACCAGAACCTCAGGAGGAGGTTCTGGAGGTGGAGGTGGAGGGGCTGCGGCCTGGTGCACTCAAGGGTCATGTGTGCCAGGGTCTCCCTCTGGCTACAGAAGGAGCAGAAGACCAGGGTGTCCAGGAAGCTCGCCATATACACAACTATGGTGATGGTTCCAGGGAGGAGCCGCCAGCTGAGGTCCCCAGTGGCTCATTGGATGAGGGTAGAGTACAGACTCAGACACGAGGGCAACATGATGGATAGTGCTGCGCATGAGTGTGTAGAGGTAGTGGTGATGGACGGTGGAAAGGCAGACCTTTCTGGTGTTCTCCAGCTAGCTTAGGTGGTGGAGCGGGGAACACGGTAAGGCCAGACGAGGCACTGGCCCCATGACAAACTCCAGTGGGCTGGAGGACACAGGGGGTGGGGATTGCCACTGTGCAGGACCTGGTCAACAAAGGCAAGGGCATTGGGAGGTAGGGCAGATTTCACCTCCTGTGTGACCAGCTAAAAATTGTCTGTATGGTGAAGGTGCTTGCTAAGCGCTCTGTGGGGATTAGACCAGGTGTTTCTTGTCATTTGTTCATGTATTGTAAGCTGTATGTTGCCTCTAAGAGCCTAATAAAAGTCAAAGATTAGTGAGGCCTAGTAAATTTAGCAAGGCCTTGTAAAAGTAGTAGTAGGCCTTGTGGCACAGTTAAAATTAACCTTATCAAAAAAATGCAAAGGCTTGTACTACTATTGGTCAGTCCTAAAAAGTAGTAAAAAAATCTAAATGGCTGTAGGTTATTAACATAGCTCAGAAGTTATAAATTGGCTAGCACATCGATAAATTTATTAAAAAGCAAATGCAGCATTGTAAAAGAAGCTACTGATTTAAAATTAGCCGCTGAACTGAATTCAGTGGGCCAATAGATCTCAAGGAGCCCGAAGACTGAAAACCAAGGTCCTTCCCTGTACCCCTCGGACAGTGCAGATCAGGGATGCCTGACTTCACTGAGCTTTAGGGAAGAGAAACTTGTCATACTTCAGGCATCAGAGGGGACTGCTGATAAGTTGCCGATGCGAACTGTTATTGTCTGTCATTGTTGTCTTGTTACTACGTGTAGTTGTGCTTTTCTTAAGTCAATAAACCTTACCTTTTACTCCTGACCACACTTTCAATCCTGAACCCTCCGCTGGCAGCTGGGACATAAATTGGCATCATGAACAGGATTGAGAGGCTGTAGTCCAGAGAGAGGTGTCTGTGTGTCTCCAACTTCATTGGAACAAGGGCAGATAGACAGTGTCTGCTTAGGGCTTTTTGGAACTAATAAACAGGTACCTGGTAATGTCCCTCCCTTCTTCCTTACAAATACCTTGGGAAAAGATGTTTAAGAAGAGCTTGAACTAATGAGAGAGGCTTTTGTTTTCTTGATGGGCTAATGAGCTCTGTGTTCTGATAAGCTCCCTGATGGCTTGCTTGCTTCAAAGGCTGCAATCTATCTGTTGCGAGAGGGGACAGAGAGAGGTGTGAGAAATGACCTGGTTATGCAGTGCATGGGACCTATGAGTGCCTGTCAGTTTGCTGCAGACCACTCTGAAGAATCGGGGGGAGAGGGAGATTGAAAAGCTCAGTATCATCAACAGATGCATGCACTGCATAGAAGCATTCCTTCCTCTCTCCCCACTCACCTTTGCCTCGGAGTCCTAGCTGGGGACTAGGGTCTGATAATATTCCTGTCCCTTTAGCAGAGAGCAAGGAAAAGCCTGGGGAGGGCTGCTACCGCCTCCCCCTTCAGGCACACCCTGGCTGGGGACTGTGCAGCCCAGGGTAGGGGTTTAAACCCCTCCCTAATCATGGCATCCTGCCGGGGCCTCACCATGCCCCCCCCCACGTCAGCATTATGGAAGGGAAGGGAGGGCTCACTCGAGTGCCCCCCAGCTTCTAGCCTGCAGGCATGTGCTTGCATTTCCTGATTCAAAAGTGAATGTCTAGCCACTTGCAAATTGTTTGAATCTCTTCAGGTGAAAGTAGCTTGCAAAGATTGAATCAATTCAGGCTTGGGCTTTTTGAATGTTTGTTCCTAGCCCATGAGAGAGTACTTTTAGAGTAGTGTCAGCCCAGTCACATGTTCAGCTCTTAATTTCCTCCTAGTTCAAATAATTGTCCATATTTTGGTTCTGGAATCTGGTCTTCCCAACTGGTAACATTTCATAAAGGCAAAATAACCAAACTAAACAACCTTTTTCCACCCCCCCCCCCCCCCATCCTCTTCCCCCCCCTCCATTATCCCCCTCTCTCCCACTCCAAGCCTATGGCTACTGCTTTTATTTTTTAAAGACAAGTGTAGCTTGGCTCAGGTTCTCCCCCTCAGGTTTGCTTTCCTAATTGAAATACTTGAAGCGGCAGTTGAATTTATAGTGTAAGAGCTAAATTCTGAATGTGGTACTTTCACTGAAAGATGAAAATTACCACATTGCTTATAGTAAACCAGGTTTTGTGTATACTACTTTTTCTCTTCATTAAAAATGGAAAACATACTTGCATACCACCACAAAGAATGTGGGGAATAGAATTACACTATTCAGGTAATAAAGATGAGGCACTGCCAGGGGTTGATCACCACCTCTTTCAACATGACAAACTGTTTAATTAAAGCCCCTAGCACATCAATAAGTCTGCATAGTGTTTATTCAAGATTTGTAAGGTGAAAATCATTGGCTACCAAACTCCATTGTAGGCAGTGTTATATTTTTCTTAAAAGGAATCCAAGGGTGATCTTGAGGTTTAAATTTTATACAAGTTAATTGGTTATAACCATAAAATATTTACCACATGATGCCTGACAGATGCATGTGTTTTTAAATTCAGGAAGAAATTTAGAGTTCCTTTTATTAAGGAAAAACACCACCATTTTAGGACAGGGAATTTTTGTTTGAAGACTCAACTAATCATGCTACTCCTGAAAGTCACTTTAACTTAACTCTTTTCACTTTTCCTAGCTGTGATATGAATCTAATAACAAGCCTTTGCCCTTGCAGCACTCTTCAATATGTAGGTCTCAATGAACCTGGAAAATAACATTAATAGTTCTGCAGCATTCCCAGGTTCATAAAGCTCAAACCAGATTTTCCTGTTTTTGACTTGTAGAAGAGAATGTAATCCATTATTCAGGAATTTTGTTTGATACCCAGTGTGACCTGGGCTAAGTCATGTGATCTCTAGGCCTCATCTATCCTGCATATACTAAAATGGGGGAATTTTATATTACCTAAACATTTTTCAAATACAAAGAAAAAAATAGTGAAAGAAATTGGCCCAGAACACAGGGCTGTCACCAACCTCTATACAAATTTCTATAGACTATCATACAAGAATGGCTTTGCAAAAAAATTATTCAAACTGAAGTGAAGTTACTGGTGTGTGCCTAAGACCATTCCCAATGCCCTAGTTCTCTCCGTTGTTGGCCATGAATAAGAGTTGCATACGAAAACTGATGGTTCAAAAAGGCCAAAATGCATACCACCACACCGGTAGCAGTGAAGATGCAGAATCTAATAAACGACTACTTTGAAACAAGGAGTCAAACACTTCCTATTTAAGCAATTTTCTTAAACCAAGGCTTTTTGGAGGTTATTAAATAGGTAATATACAGAGTCTTGGATACAGCCACATGCAGTAACTCTCTAATTTTTTTTTTTTTATAGTCCGCATGTGAATTATATTTTGATTTTTATTATTAATGGTAAAAGTACTAACCAAAATGCTGTTGGGAGATCCAATGTTGAATATTGTTTTCTTCCCAGGTGATTGACAGGTTTTTTGGGGAGAGGTGGGAGGGGACTGGGTTATTTTAAGCATACAGATGATGCATCCCATGTTAAGAAACAAGGTGACACGGGACTGAAAAATAAGTCTTTTATCACAATGGCTGATCCTGTCCATTTTTTCATACATGCTTAATACATAATCCATTGACTTTAGGTCTATTTGTGCTGGTGGTGATAAGCATTAATAACATGGCTTCTGCACATCTCAGCCATTCAAAACCTGCGAGTCAAGACACAGAAAATGATGAGACTAGTTTAGAAAAATAACAATCTGAAAATATATTTTTAGTTTTTATGAATATGGGTAGCCAACTTGAGAACATGACACAAGCAGACCCTAAAGGCTCAAAACCCAGAAGCCTCAATATATTTTTAAACATATGAAAGTTGACAGTCTTACTTAAACCTTGGAGGGCAGGAGGTGAAGCTTTAAATAAGAAACTCATGAAATAAAAATGTACTTCCAGGTTTATGATGATGCAAGTCATGAGATCTGCCAACACTACATTAATTTTTGGCAGGGCTGAGGCCTAAGCCATCTGCTTGAATTTGCCTTGGCAATAAGTGATCAATTGCTAGAGGCTTACTTCAAGAAAGAAAGTGTAAGAGGTGGATAGAGAGTGCTGGTCAAATTCTCCCCTTTCCATCTCTACATTTTGAACTATTTCAAATTAGATCCTGAAAGCCAGGGTGTAAATTACAAACATGGATGGTTTTCTCCATAGTTTTAATTGCAATTCAAAGTTTCAGCTCGTGTATGTGCGCGCGCATGCACACTTTTTTTTTTTTTTTTTCATCCACATGAGAAGTTGGTGTCACATAATGGCAAATACTATGATGGTAACTGAAATTCCAGTTGTGAAACTAAGTGCTTGGAGACTGAGCCCTATCTGCTTCAGAGAGCACCTAGCACAGCTGCTATTTACTTATGATTCTGTTGTTGAACAAAGAACTTCAGTCTCTAGGGGTATCAGTACAGCATCTTTCAAATTCACTTGAAAAGAAAAAATACTGGATGATAAATATTAGCTAAGCAGTCATAAAGGCTTTGACATTTTGTAGGAGAAGTGTCGGAAAAATGAGTCTCTTAACTTACAGCTCTAACTGGTGGTTGATTCGGCCTCCCCAACAATAACGCAAGTCCTAATTTGGGTCCCATTTAAAACCCAAATATGGTCCCTTTATAAACTCTTGCTTCCAGCGTGACAATTTTAACTGTCAAAATTCATTTTAAAGACTGATGGTAGTGTTAGAGTGATGTAACTGTGATGCTCCAGAAACTATGCAAGAGGAGATATCTTTTTGGGATGATATATTTTACTGGACCCGCTGTGTAGTTGGGATAAAGTCAGATAAGCTTTTGAATGCAAGGCCTGAGGGAGAATGCCTTGCATTTAAATGCTTTCCAAACTTTATCCCAGCCATTCAGTTGGTCTAATAAAAGATATCACCCCCCAAAAATCCTTGCTTCTTTTAAAGACTGAAGAAGATATACACATTCAAAATCAGACCAAAGCATCTGTACAAGCATACTTCACGTGTACATTCTGCCAAGACAACAGGAAGAGATTGATTCATGCTATTGTGTATGTAGGATTGGATGGAACCACCTTCTAGATATGTGACCCTAGATAAGATGAGAAGCAGACTGTAAAACCTTTGCCTACTGCTTGTGCAATCTAATTAAAGGTAATGGTTTATCTGCACTGTAGACCAACAAAAAGGTAGCTAAATAATGTATTTAGCTAGTTACTCCATTAGTCCTCTCCTTGGGATTTCACTCTTACATCCTCAGGAACCTGCAGAAGATGCTTTCTAGGAATTTTATATAGTAGTAGTTTATTTATAGTTCAACTTGTCACCACTGCAATAAAGTTTCATTACACATAGATGGGCTATGTTACTATTGCTTAGAGAACAGATTCAAGAGCACCAATCATTTAAATGTTATTTTCATGTTTATCATAGTCCAAGACCAAATACTCTCTTCCCACTTAACCCTCCCCCCAAACATTAACACTTTAGTTGTTAGTGTTCCATGTTCTTTCATCTTTAAAATGACAGTTTTGAGTATTTGCCTTCTCCTTATTTAATTTTGCCCAAATTACAGGAATATTTTACCAGAAATGTTTACCCAGGATTTTTTGGATTTCAGTTCATATGTGGTACCGTTGCTTATAACAGCTTGATGCTACAAAGTATTATACAATGCCTCCATAACACTTATCAAGAGTTTACTTGTTTAAGTCTTAAAAAAATCAATGTGAACTGTGTATAACATTAGCACTTCTGTGGACTCTAGCAAGGATCAGGGCTACCTTTAGACAATTCATGG
>NW_005842977.1:4706-24462 GCF_000455745.1 Alligator sinensis | reverse complement strand
AAAGAGTGAGATGTACCAGAAGTTCTACTTCTTGGGATTACATTCACTATGCCTACCTATGCAAGTTCTGCCTCTTGAATACATACTATTACTTCTTCTATAGGCAGGCTCCCCCTCCCCCTTCCTGGACACTGCTGGCATAATTTCAGACTTGCTGGAGGTTGTCACAGAGAAGAGATTTACGCTCCATCCACTGCAGCACTGGACTATGCATGTGAGGATCACAGCACCACCACACAACCAAGGCATGATGGGATATCAGTATCCCCCCCGCCATTTATACATAGAATCATTTGCTCAAACAGGGCTGGTTGGACTCCCCTTAAAAGGTATGGGCGATGAATGAAACAGACTTTCTCTCCAGAACTATTGTCACCTGCTGTCTGGAGGCTTGGATTGGCATCACTAAATCCCTTACAGTTGGATGATATTTTGGGGCATATCTTTGAAGCCACATGAATTGAGAATTTGACTTCTTCATGTGACTCCAAGTCCTGGCGCTGTAGGCACAGAGCTCTGCTGTTTCACCCTTTAATCCCCTTGTGCTCAAAGGCCATTTATAGTGGCTCTCAAGCTTTTTAGATTTAAGGTGCCCCTCTATACTTGTTTGAATTTGGAGGCATCCCTGTTGAGAAGCACTATTGTGTTGCCTCAGTTTACCTCAGTGGTTCTCAAACAGTGAGTTGCTGCCACAGCCAGATGGAGCTGTCCCACACATTTCATGCACAGCCAGACCAGGAAGGACTGCAGCAGGAACACTGCTCTTGCCTTCATTAGCATTAGCTGATAAACCTAAAGCAGGCAGGAGTGCCTGTTCTTGCTGTCACATGTTACTCCCAGTCTGACCCTACAATCTACTCCCAGAAACAGAGGCATACCCATACCATATGCACCCTGGAAGAGTCTTGTGGCACCCAGGGATACCACATCACCCTGGTTGAGAACTACTGATTTAATGGCAACTATTAAATGCCTTCTGGAGAAACCATATGGCTCAGCATGGGGGCGAAAAAGTGGTTAGTTTGTTTAAACAAAATGAAAGCTTTGGAAATCCTCTAAGCTTTCATACCAGGAAGAGAAAGTAGAAAGAGCTAGCTAGCTAGCACAGCTGCTGTTAAATGCTGTTGAAGGATGGCTATAATTTTGAAACCAGTTATGGAGACCTGCAAAGGAGCAGTGGAAGTCCAGGAAACCTGACAAAAATGCTGCACTGCAAAAAAAAAAAAAAAAAAAAAAAAAGCCCAGTCATATACACACACACACACACACACTAAAGAATTTTTTCATACTTGGGGCTCTGCTGCTGACATTAATCTTAGCTCTTTCAGGCTTTCTAATGTCACAGCATAGAATGGAACAAAAGCCTTATTATGCATGGCTTGGTATACGTTGCTTAAGCAATGAGACATGACAAGCAATGAATTTCTGGGAGATTATTAGCATGCTATGGATGGTGAGATAATGCGGAAAGCTGAAGGGCCAAAAAGCTGAGTGACTTTAATCACCTGGAAAATATAATAATTGCCCTGAAATGCATTGCCTAGTGTGTCTCATTGTTATTATGAAATGGAATTAATTCATATAAAATATGGAATAGAGTTCAATACAGGCATTAAGACATAAACCTAACATTACCGACAACCAATTGGCAAGCTCCATTTACATATTGCATTTCAAAGCTGATTCATAATTACTGTATTTACTTGAATATAAGACAAGGCTTTTCCTCCGATCAGCATAGTGATATGCCTCCAAAAATACTCATGAAACATACCATATTTATTTAAATACAAGACAAGGTCCCCCCACCCCAAATAAGCATGGGGTGAAAACCCTACATCTAACATTCACATTCATGAAAACCTCATTAAATATATTGTCTATCGTTAAACTGCTGTCAAAAAGCAGCATGAGCTCAATATCAAAAACCAGAAACAAAGTTAATTAAATGGAGCCAATACTGAGCATGACTGCAAAAAACATGACCTATATGAGGCCACAAGGAAAGGTTAATGCAGTCCCTCTGAAATAAATATACAGTAGCACTCAGTGAGTGCAGTCCCCCTCAGTGCTGACGGTTTCAAGTCATGGCAAGCCACTACATTGCATACATTTCCTCTTTACTCTCGCAGCTGAGCTACACCTCTCTTTCCCAGCTCTAATGATGCCTGTTTCTTCACCAGCCTTAGATGTCTGGCAAAAATCGCCAAATGTGGCCCCAGCCAATTCATCCAGAATTCCTCTGTTGCCCCCCTCTCGGTCTGTGACACATGATTAGTGTGGTCCTACCTTCCATAACATAGAGCCAGACTACATTGTCCTGCACCTCATCTGCATGTAAATCTTTGGAGCATTGCAGGACTCATGACAAGAACACCCAGTTTTAGTCATGACTGGGGCCCTAATTAGGACATGGATCCTTTGTGGGAGGTATCTGGAGTACATACACGTGCTGAGCTGTGCGGTCAACATGGCTTGAAAGACTGACTCTTTTGGGGCATAGCCCAATGAACTCTATGGTAAATCATAAACTTTTGGACTTTGAACTAATATCATACACAAGATGGTAAGGATAAGGGGCAGACTGTTGCCCATAGACATACTACTCAGCGACAGCTGCCAGACTGTGTGGGGGTGAGTCTTTGCCAAGAAACTGCAGAAAGAGCACAGGGACTTGAACTGGCAGGTAGCCCACCAGGCACTCCCTGTGCAGGTGCTGAGACAGAGAAGTGCATTGGACTGCCCCAAGCAAACCTGGTGGTAGAAGAAGGAAACAGTCGTCGACCACCTCCTGTGGAACTGCCTGTACGCCAGCGCCAGGGAAGTGTAGAGGAGAGTAATTGTACTCTTCATGATGGTGACAGGGGTCAAGACTGTCCAGAGAAGCAGCACTGTTCAGCCACCTGACCAAGCAGCAATGGATCCTGACAATCTGCTTTCACTGGTTCGTCTCCTGCTTCAGGTACACCCTATGGAAGACCAGGAACCTACTTGTCTACAGATGCACAAACTTCCCAGGCACTGACTCAGAATAGGAGTGAGTGAGCTGCAAGTGTACCATGGAAAGGTGATAAAAGATGACAGGGAGAAGATGGTAGAGGAAACGTGGAAGAGAAAAGACTGGCAGAGACTGTTTAAAAATGAGACCACTGGAGACAATGACAACAATGACAGAAATGAACAAAAGGACTGGGGAAAGAAACAGAAGGGTTGGGAGAGGGGGAGGAAAGGAAGGGAAGGGGAGAGATACGGAGGCAGTTTTTTGTAGGATTGTGATTGATAAAGGACTCAGTGACTGGCGTTCAAGCATGTGGTTATGGTGTTGTAATGGGGATGATGATTAACTGTATGTGTGTGCTATGGACTGTCAAGTGAAACAGGTTGGTCATGAGACAGAATTGTAAATTATAGGTGTATTTATATATACAGAAATATATATTTTTCACAAAAAATAGTTTGTATTACATACACATAGGCAACACTTTGACACCTAAAAGTGTGTTTATAGAGTAGCTGTATTAAAATTTGCAGTGGTTTTAAAAAAAGTACCTTGCATCAACTCTGGATGAACTAAGCCTATGGGTATTATATGCAAATTGTTACAGTTATGTTTATTGTAAAATCACTATTTTCAAATCTGCTTCTCACTTCCATGTGCTCAGAGAAAGCAGGGTCTGATAGTAAGGGAGTTCAGGAAGAACTTGAGGGGAGGCAAAGGGCTACCTAGGGCTCAAGATTTATTTTCCCTGCTGTAACAGTGAGAAGGGGACAAATTCAAGGCAAACTTTCAATAATTAGATTCCATCCCTAGAAAATTATAGCAAGTTTAAAAATTTTCCATATAGAGAATCTATTTATTTGGAGGTCATCTTATATTTGAGTAAATACAGGAGTACTGTATGCAAATTACCCCAGAGAAGATTTTAAGTCGATGAGCATAACCAGTAGGGGTGTGAGAAGCAGGCCCGGTTTGATTCAGATTCGGCCTGACTCAGGGACAGTTATTTGATTTGTTGACTCAGATCACTATCTCCAATTTGATTTGGCCAAATCTGAAGACTGGATGCTGATTCAGAGAATCAGCAATTCAGACATAGACACAGCTTTAAAAGTTTTGTTTTCTACATACCTCGACGTACCAGCACGACTTGTGAACTCTGATGCTGGGGTGCGTGAAGCATCTCATAGCAGTGCAGGGAGGCCTCCACGTGCTTGGCAGTGAACCCAGAAGAGGACTGGAAGTACTTCTGGGTCCTCCAGGGAGCATGCTGGGGCACCCCCTGGCTCCCCCAGACCCAGGAAGCACCAGTCACTGAGCGCTAATGACCAGCATATGTAGCTGAAATTCTGATGTATTTGCTTTTATATAGTAGTAAATTCCTATTACAAGACCTAACACCCCTAAATAACCATTTATATAAGAAAAATTGAAATGAGAACTTGATATCAAGTGTCCACAACACCAGATGAGTTGCATAAGTTTACCTTTAGACCATGAATTACGTTTGTGTCTAGAAAGAGCTACTTCCAGTTTACAGTGTGTAACAAATATTGTAATAAAATCTGTGATTACCTGTGAGGTTGTCACTATATAGCAGGAGCGGGCAATTATTTTGGGCGGAGGGCCACTTACCCAGTTTTGGCAGGCTGTTGAGGGCCGCATGGGCAGCCCCACCCCTTGACAGGTGCCCCGCCCCTGGTCACCATCTTGGGACAAATGTCTCAATGCCTTGGGACCAATGTCCCAGGTCTAGCACTGGTGGGGCCCAAAGTGGGGCGCAGGCTGGCAGGGGTCTGTGGAGATGGGCTGGGCTGCACCAGCAGGGAGAGCGGGGAGCTGACCTGGCTCCATAAAGCCCCTGCCGGCTGGGACCCTGTGCTCCTGCCACTCTGCTCTGGGCCCTACTGGCACTGGCCTCAGAACACTGGTGCGGGCCCCGTGCTCCCTCTGGCTCCTGCATCTGCTCACTCTCGGTGTCTCCCAGCCCCGCAGTACAGGTGGGGGGCAGCGCACAGCCCCAACCTCCTGCTCCCCAGCAGGGAAGGAGCTGGTGCTGAGCATGGGGAAAAGTGACCCCTCACCTGCCCCGTGCTCAGTGCTGCTGCAGCTGCTCGCAGCCCGCACGGGGATGTTCTGGGCAGGCACAGGCAGCACCATGCAGGCTGAGAGTGGCTACAGTGTGGGGCGCCAGGCACAGGGCAGGCAAGGGGTTGCTTTTCCCTGCTCTCTGCAGCAGCTTGTAACCTGCCCCCACTGCTAGCCTGGGCCCTGTGCCAGCTCCAGGCTCTCCCATCAGGGCTGCGCACAGTAACAGAAGCTATGGTCCCCCTGCTTGCTGCGCTGGGCAGTGTTTGCTGCTACTACTTTCCACCCAGAGCTCATGCGCTGGGCAGCCCACAGGCGGTGGTGGCAAACACTGGCCGGTGCGGCAAGCGGGGGGGGCCACAGCTTCTGCTACCGTGTGCAGCCCCAATGGGAGAGCCTGGAGTTGGCACAGGGCCCAGGCTGGAAGTGGGGGTGGGTTCCAGTCTGGTGGTAAGCGCACGGTGTGGGGGAAGCAGCCCCTCACCTGCCCTGTGCCCGGTGTCCTGCACTGCAGCCGCTCACAGCCCGCATGGAGCTGCACGTGCCTGCTCAGGACAGCCCCGCATGGGCTGCAAGTGGCTGCAGCAGGGAGCGCTGGCCACAGGACAGGGGAGGGGCCACTTTCCTCCATGCCAGGAAGGAACAGGGAAGGAGCCCAGGGAAAAGTGGCCCTTCCCCCGCCCTGTAGCCTGCACTCCCTGCTGCAGCCACTCGCAGCCTGTGCAGGGCTGTCCTGAGCAGGTACAGGCAGCCCCAGATGGGCTGTGAGCAGCTGCAGCGCAGGGCGCTGGGCACGTGGTGGGTGAGGGGCCGCTTTTTTCCCGTGCTCAGCTTTTCCCCGGGTTACTTTTCCCTGGGCTCCTTCCCTGCTTGGAGTCCTCCCCTGCCCTCCTCTACCCTCCCCCTCCCCCCCCTTACCTGTGGTTTTGGTGCTGGGGCAGCCACGTGGTCCCAGGCCAGAAGTCCCTGTTGCGGCTTCTGGCTGGGGGGGGTGGGGCTGGGTGGGCCCTGCTGTTGTGGGAGCCTGGCTTCCCTTGTGTCCTACTGCCCCTGGTTCCTGTCATTTTTGACAGGAACCAAGGGCAGATAAATATTCATTTTCTAAAATTTTTTTAGGGGCCCTGCGGGCCAGATGGAATGGCCTTGTGGGCCGGATGTGGCCCGCAAACCATATTTTGCCCACCCCTGCTATATAGCATGCTAAAATCAGCTGGAACTCGACCAGTTGGAGCTAGACTCTGTGAAACTGGATCACAACAAAGGGGCATCTCCTATTTTAACTTAAATGGTAATAACTTGGTGTTAAATAATGGAATGAATAGTAGTAGTTGGAGCAACAGTTCAGTTTGTTCCAAAAGACTGGAATGATATGCTGATACTTAAAGGCTAAGTACAAATACTCAAACCCAAGGCTGAATCAATTCAGTCTTTGCAGGCTAGTTTAAGCTACGTAGATTGAACCGATAAGCAAGTAAACAGACATTCACTTTTGATTCTAGAAATTTAGCCACATGCTTGCAGTGGCCCAGGCCAGAAGTCAGGGGGTGCTAGAGTACACCTCTCTGCTCAGCTAGAGCAGATAGCTTTGGCCAAGGCTAGCGTGCCCAACCTGTGGGGCGGGTGAGGTTTGTGGGGGAGGTGCAACACATCCTGGGATCCTGGAGGACAGTGAGTTAACTTGAATCTATAGGGGCAAAAGTTCAATAAACCAATTTTATCTGAATCAGTTAAGTCTGATACTACATCCATTCAAGTTTATCTTAAACCAGTTTTGGCGATTTTGAAAGTAGTTTATGTGCACTGAACTTCTGTTGTGTTACACATTTGAACTGGTTTCTGATCACTTATACTGGTGTGTCATTTCTGTCCCTAGCCAAAGAGTTCTAAAAAAAGAACTTCCAGTGCACTTATTTTTGCCCCTGAGGTTTCCAGGGAATCCTTTGGTATGGGGAAAGCATGGTTATAAAGCCCTTGCAGCTTCTCCTTACAGCTGCCTCCCCAATCATGTAATGGGGTGAAGCAGGCAAGAATTGGAGAAGGATAGCTTGTTTCACATGGTTCAAAAGGGATTTAATAAAATGGGCTTCTACTTCTTTTTCTCCAGCATGAGGAAAGGCCTGTGGGTACTGTGACTATTTTCGGTCCAATGGAATGCTTTGTTTTGTATTACTTTTATGTTCAGTGATAGCCAAGAGCCTGGAATCCCTCACCCCAAAATCTGGCAAGGCACTGTTTCCTTCCTGAGTTCATTTTAGAATCCACCACCTTGTAAGTGGGCATGGGAGCGATGGGGAGGAATACATTAGAGGAATGAATTCAGCTTGAGGCACTCCAGCTATATGTCTGGCTTCTGCACTGTCTAAGCAGCGTGAATCAGAGTAGCCCTCAGGGGGCAGATCTACACATACATATTAGTGTGATGCAATAAACTCTGGCATTTATAACTCCTGGGCACCATGTTTACCTGAGCACCCAGGACCACAGCGCGTTGAGCTGGGTGAGAGCAGCCCCAGCTGGTAGGGTACCTGGGGGGTCAGTCTGCCAGCCTGTGGCTGCTCTAACACAGCTCAGCATGCTGCACAGGGGCTGCCTGGGGCACAAAGGTGCTCTAGTGTGGGGCTAGCAGGCAGGAAGCCCCCTGCAATGAAGCACCTGCGTGCTCCAGCCAATCAAGTCAGCATCCACATGAGTGGTGCTGTGGAGTAAAAAATGCAACAGCAGCACAGTGCTTATTTACAAGGGCTACCCTGTTGCGGAGTTTATTAGTTTACTCCGGCCTCATAGCCCTGCATGTGTAGATGCCAAGATGTTTACTGCGGAGCTAATTAGTCTACTCCACAGGAAACGTCTTGTGTAGATGCACCTGGAATGTTCTAACCTCGCTGCCAGTGTAGAGCATTAGGTCTTGTCTACTTTACAAGATTAAGCCAGCACAGCTGCTTCAGGTACAGTCATGGAAATATTATACTTCATATCTGATAAAGGTATGTTAACAAAAGCCCTGTTGTAGACACCAGTCTGATGGCATAAGTTGGTTTCTGCCAGGCAGTAGCTTGTTGCCAGTGTCAGCCTGCAGCAAGCTGGTGTTGGCCTGGAAACACAAAACCTCCTGCTGTCAGAGCTGCACTCTCACAAGGGGGTTCCCGCTGGTAGTGCATTGGCACCATAGATATAGCTGTAGCAGCCTCTACAATGTAGCCATAGCCCTAGGGAGATGTTACTAGCTTTCTGACAGAAGCTCTACTGGCCCTATTGGATTTGGATTTGGACAGATGCAGCTTTAAAGGTTTTTTTCTACATACTTCAAGGTACCAGGAGTGGCTTGTGAATGCTACCATGCTGGGGTGGATGGAGTGAGGGACCCTGCATGCTTGACGGTGAACTCGGAAGTGGACCAGAAGTGCTTCTGGTCCACTTCCAGGTCTGCTGCTGAGCACTCTGGGGAGCCCCCCATGCTTCTGTGGGACACTCCATGTGCCCCACCATCAGAACATTCATGAGCCGCCTACTACCTAGAGGTATATAGAAAAAACATTTAAAGCTGTCTCTATGTCCAAATCGCCAAATCTTTCCCAATCTCTCCAAATCTATTTGGAGGATTTGGATTGATTCAGAGAGATTAAAGGGTCTCCTGAGTTGATTCGGAGATTCGGCCACTGAATTGGGCTGAATCTTCACCAAATCGAATCGGGGACTGAAGCTTCGCACAGCCCTAGTTCCTGGTATCATTTACAGCTCAAGGTCCAAGACTGCTTCCTTTGTAAGGTTATGTTCTCATTCAGAAACTATAACCTATTTGAGCCAGGCTTGGCTTCTTACCGAAGCTGAACTTGTTGAGCTGCACAGTACATTTGCTTGCAAATGTAAGATGGGATGGGATTTCTGAATGTTTGCTATTAAAAATAATGGTGGATTTTAAACAGCTCTGGGGCAAAATGACTTAGAGGATGAGGAGGAAAAGAAAAAGAAAATAATGTAATAAATAAGTCAATTCCTCTGACTGTGCAGTTCCCTTTACTCTTCCTGGTGTGCACTTACCTTTTGAGTAGTGTCCATGAATTCAAAGGAGCTGTTCTGTGAGTGAATTGTTCTGGATGTGCCAAGACTCAGCATTTCAATCGTAGGCTCTTAATACATCTTTCCTTTGAGGTCTTATGACAAAAATGTCATATTCAGAATGTATTGAGAAAAGTAACGCAATAGTGGGCTGCGTAGATGCTTTCTCCCACTTTCACTGCAATAATTAGAAATTTTACCAGTGATTTCAGTGGGTGTGCATTGTAGCTGGGCCATTACTAAAAGATATAATGCACATGGGGTGAGTAGTTCTACCTGTCTTTTCAATCTTCTTAAGCCTATTTAATTGAATTCTAGGGAAATGGTGGAGGGGGTGGAAGGGAAAGCAATTTCTGTAGGCTTTAATGCTAAGAGTACAACTGTATGAAATTGCACTACTCAAATGGAGAAGAATAAGTTTAAATTCTTAGCCTTTCAAGTCAGGGTTTTGGCACAGAGCCAGGCATTTGCTATATCATTTCATTAAAGTTGGCCTACTTATGTCAAGAACTGAGAGAGATTTTCATTCAAGTTTTGTTCCCATATATTTCTAAACCCCTTGAAAAGAAAAGACTGTTCTCCTTATGTGTATTTGGGGATTTTCTTGGATCTGAGAGTGCAGTATCCTGTAATTTACAGAGGGTGCATACTACGTGCAAATCTATTTTTGGATTCTAAAAGGACTCCTCATAAAAATCATCCATATGGAACTGGCATAGGGGAGATGACCTTATTCACAAACAAAGAAGTGCATGTCATTTTCTCATGCCCTATTATTAGTGACCTGGAATCTTCAGGAATGGCATTTGTTATATAAATTCGGTTATGCTAGCTCATATTTCCCCAGGAAATATTAGTACAAAGACGCACACAGCTCCAAAGCATAAGCAGCTCATTGTCTCATTCCTTGTAAAAAAAAAAAAAAAATAAAAAAAATAGATAAGGCAGTGATATAAAAGATTAGTCTAAAAACAATCAGTAAATGAAAGGATTAATTTATTACCAAACTGCAGTGTTTGTGTGGCAGGTATAAACTCGACAGATGATCTGAAGTCTTCTCATGAGGAAGATAACAGAGGCATAAACAATGATATATAGGGCATTTCTTTTTTTCTTTCTTTTTTTCTTAGCAAAAGCTGCTGAGTCCCTCAGGGATCTTCAAATGTCAACAGAAATGTCATTACGTATTATAAAGAGTCACTATTAATGACTTTAGTGCTGAATTCTGGGCATGATGGTTGGCTTTTTATCTTCCATTCCAAAATCCTGATTTCTGTTGTCTCCTGTCCCTTTGTGCAATTAGAAAGCAAAGATTCCCCAGCTATTTTCTGAGGGGAGTAGAAGTTTCATTGGGGCTTCATGGGGCCATCTTCTGTGTCCAGTGTCTTGGACCAGCTCTGCAGGGCCGTGATGATGACATGCAGACGTACTGAAGCCAAGAATTTGGTCCCACACTAATGAATCAAATTTCATTTAATGTGATGCTTGAATTTTGATGATGAGTCCTGGACTTACCCATCTCATTTCCGCATCCTAGAGACCTACCTCTTCTGCTGACTCACCCCAGAATGTTCTAAGTTAACTGTATGAGCTGAACGAAGGGACTTGTTCATTAGTGCAGACATCTTGACATGTAGTTGTGATCAAAGAGGTTCTTAGGATCCACAAAAATAGGAAAGGCAAGTATATAGATGAGATTCTTACTGTTTTTATGTACTAATGACATGGCCTCCTCTGAAATTCTCTGTAAGTAAACCTCATTTGTTCTATAAGGCTATTTGAGAGTTCCTAGAACTTTAGGGATTCAGAGAACACCAAGAATAATAAAAGCCTGCAAAGACTATCTGACTAGATGCTGAAAGATCTTGACCATGTTTATCCAAGTTTAAACAAAATACATGCAATACACAAATGCTCTTCATGGTAAAGGCCAGTCACTGTTCTCCTCCCTATTTCATAATGTAAGAACAGGGGACACAAACTTATGTGTGATAAGAAGAAATAGATTTTTTTTTAAATGTATAATTACTTGAACTTGTTGCATGAGAAGCTGATGAGAACAAGAACAGAGCAAGAGGGAAGTGGGGAGGAAAACTGAACACGTATATAAAAACTGACCACCCAGACTTGTCATAATTAATAGTCATACATTTTGGAAGGGATGTATCTTAGGAAGGTAATAAACCACATGCTAATAGATCATAATACCTAATTTCAGGGGTGGTTAACCTACATCTGCCTACCGTGGAGTTCAGGCACCTCTCTCTGAAGCACCAGCTACCAACCCCTGGCAGAGAGAGGATCCAAGACTTGATATACTTTGGTTTAGGTCTGGCCATTTCTTCCTACACAAAGTAAAAATGCTTATTTTCCTGGAACAGCTCAACACTTGCAACTCAGAGCTTATGCAAGATCCGTAGAAAGTGAATAGTGGAGCTGGGAATAATACCTATGGGTCCCCGCCCTCTGCTCTAACTGCCAGATAAAATCCCCCCTTGTTATATCATTTTTATTAAACTTATATCTATTGCTGTTAATGTGCATGGAGCGTATAGAACAGTATAGGAATAATACTTAGCTAGTAATGCAAATAATTGGCATCATAATAATAAATTTCAGGACAAATTAATATATTCAGCTCTCTTGCCATCTTCTCTTTGGTAATCAAACCCACTATTTTTCCATGCAGGAAAAACAAATTATCCACACCAAGTGGGAAATCAGACATAGTATTTATTTGCATAGCTTTAACCCTACCTCTGAAATTAAACAAAAAGCAAGAATTGCCTAGGTGTGCTCAGTCCAGTCACTCACCATAATTCATTCTTAAAATGGAATCCTGAGATTTTCCTTGGAAACAAAGAAATGGACTGAGGCCAAGCCAAGAAAATGGTTTTGAGTGCTTATAACTGTGATTGCAAGAGCTGAACTAATCAAATGCTGCAGTAAGCAATATACGTCAAATGCTTTTTCTTGCAAGCAGCTTGGTAAGAAATTATCAGGTTGTCTCTCTGAATCAACTAGGGCTCTCTCTTTACAGTCTAACTTTTTTCAGGGGTTCATTTCAAATCACTTGTTGACCCCTCTGCCCACCCTCCCTCCCTACCCAGAATCTCCCCCATTACATGGGCTAGCTACACTGATGGTATGTGCCCCGAGCAAGCCCTCCCCTACCACATGGCAGCAGGAAAGGCACATGCACACAGCCCACAAGCCACATGGTCTAGGGACAGACATTACACATAAACCAGTTTAAGTGATCAGAAACTGGTTTATACCTATAACAGAACAGATGTTTAAGGCACATAAACCAATTTGAAATAGGCTGAAACTGGTTTGAGATAAACCTGGTTGAATGTAGTATCAGACTTAACTGATTTAGGTCAAACTGGTTTATGCAATGTTTGTCTCAGATCTTTTGCTGGATTAAGCTAAACCAGACGTGCCCAGCATCTCGGCATGCTCTCTGGGCTGGGTGGGGCTCTGCTCCACAGCAGGGCTGGCCCTTCCCTTCTGCTCCCTGGCTAGAGCTCCAGCAGAGACTTGCAGTCACAGCAGCCCACTCAGGGCTTTTGGAGGTAATCAACAGCTCATATGGTAATGTCCCCTCATTCCTTCCTTTGGAAAAGGCAGATAAGGTTCTTTGGATAAATCTGATACCTTTATTAGTCCAACTAAATAGTTGGAAACATTTTTCTTAGTAAGCTTTTGGGTTTAAAAACCCTTCATCAGGCTGAGGAAGCATCTGCAGTTGGTGTGTGCTTTTCCTGGATGGAATGAATAGTAAAGAAGCCAGAGGCTGGTATGCATTTTCCTTTGGAAAAAGCAGTTTAAGAAGAGTTTGTAATGAGAGAGGCATTGTTTTCTGATGGGATGTTAAATGTTGACAACAGAACTGATAGATGCTATTATCAAGGGGATGGGGGGGTACCCCACACTAATCACAGTGTCTTGTTGGGACCTGGCCACGTCCCATCAGCTCAGCCCTGTGCAAGGGAAGGAAGGGCTGCTTTTGTGCCCCCTGGCTTCTAGTCTGAGACACTACAAGCATATGCCTGTATTTCTGGGATGTCTGTCTGATTACAAAACTGATTTAGCCTAGCCAGGTTTGACTAACCTGCAAAGATTGAATCAGTTCAGGCTTATTGAATGTCTGTCCCTAGCCATGCTGGCCTCATATAGCCTCTGGACTGCCTGGTGGACAGCCCTGTTTTATGATATATAGCTAGGGACTGACCAAAATCACATGGAGAAAGCTTATGTCACCAAATGCAAGTAGGATTAGGTTTAATACCATTATAGCCAACGTTAAATCCTACTCTATGCTGTGCACATGTCCATGGGGTGAGCCCAGACACCAGGTCCTTGATGCATGCACACGATAACAAAGAAATCTATACCCAGAGTGCTCTCAAGCCCAGAGAAATGAGGTGGCTAACAGACTTACACCCTCCCCGCAAAAAATATGCAGATGGTTGGGCAAGTTTCTCAGTGCCTAGGTAAATAAGCATAGGTTGTTTTCAGTGGCAGATGCTGTTGTGGGGTGTATGCTGATTTTTGTTGGAGAAGCAGTATGGTCATGCTACGCTCGGTTTTCCCTGTACAAGACAAATGCTCAGGGGCTCTCCATTAAACGAACTTCTTGGTAGAAGTGATCAGAAATGTTCTGATGAAACTTGTATCACCAAGCTGGAGGTGATACACTTGAAACATTTTGAGGTCTATGAATTTGTTGCCAGATCCAAGTCAGAATTTAGGTGTTAATGTATCTGGAGGTGGGGAGACCTGATGCATACATGTATCCTGGCAGTGTGAGATCCTTGACCTTGGATCTCTGGCTCAGGGGCAATCTAGGGCTACAGCTCTCGGGCAACTAGCCAGGCCAGAACTTCTGACTCCACAGCAAAGTGACTGGCACTCCAAGCCTGGAAGTTTTTGGAGTTAGGGCTGGAGCCTCAGTTGCTGTCTGTCTGCTTGCCTGATGCCTCTGTCCTCCCCACCTATGACCCCCTACAGCCTCAGGCTGACCATAGGTTGGTGTGGGGATGGAGTGTGGTGGTACCAGAACAAGGAAAAGCAATGGGTGGGGAGGTGAGGCAGTGGGTAATCCAATCCTTCAGTGGGGAGATTTGGGGGGGGGGAGGGGGGCGGAAGGTGAGCAGGCTTGGGAGGGCCAGGCAGAAGGCGAAGCAGTTGGTGAAGGGTACAGGCAACAGGAGGTATATTGGTTGACCACCCCCCCACTACCTGCCCCCTACTGCCTGCTCCCCACCTCCTGCCTCCCTTACTGTATCTACTACCACCTGCTCTTTTACCACCTACCCCCTGCCACTGTTTCCCTGCTGCAGCAGGGAGGTCATGAATTTAAAATGACCCTCCAATAATTAGATTCTGTGTATGGAAAATTATAAGACATGTATAGATTTTCCATATCTAGAATCTATTATTGGAGGGGTCATATTAAATTCAGGATTGTCTTGGATTCAGGTAAATACAGTCACATAGAAATATCTTATTTTGGTTTGGGTCGTGTGTGTGTGTGTGTGTGTGTGTGTGTGTGTGTGTGTGTGTGTGTGTGTGTGTAAAAAATCCTGTGAACCAGAAATCCTGCCTTTTGAGATGTACCATCATGTCATCACTTGTTAAAGCACTTAATATAGCTTATGATTAATAAACCTGAAAAGGGAAGTAGTTATGTTTATTTATAACCTCTTCAGTTGTCAGTGTTGTTGCTAAATGATAATGCATTTATTAAGTACTCAGCGTTTTTTTGGCTAAAAACTTTTATTGTGGTTGCACACTTGCTTTGTACATAAGATTCTTTCTTGAACAGCTCTTTACGCTCACTGTCTGTGCCAACTTGGATCTCTTGGAAGGCTTATAGGGAAAAGGTTTTTAAAAGGTCAGATTTTAACACACAATCAAATACATCATGTCATTGATCAACTTGAGCTCACTTCATTTGTTCTCACAGCTACTCTTCTTCCTCCCATTGTGCCATAGTTTTTCCTTCTGCTGTTTGGCTATTTAAGAAATAATATGCACCTCTTTGCTTTGGACTTTGATACTTGAAGTACAAATCTCCATTAAATTCAGTGTAATTGAAGCCTAGCATGGACTTTCAGCTTCCTTTACAAATCATAGGTGGTGCATAAACTGTATCACATAATGTTTTCTCTTTGCCTGGTGACCAGACACCAGAAGACCCAGAAGGCTGCCCGGAGATGGCTGAACGTCGCAGCTCTGAAGGACCCTAGATAGTGGGAGGAATTGCAGGCCCAGTTGTATAGTGCACTGGAGCAAGTCTCTACCACTGATAACATCTCCATCCAGGCACACTGGGAGCAACTCAAATCTTCTGTCCAAGGTGCCTGTGCCCAGACTATTGGGTTCGCATGGTGATGGAACCAGGACTGGTTCAACGCCAGTGATGCTCAGATTCATGATCTCCTCAAGTGGAAGCATGCAGACTTCAGTCTGCAAAGCCATCCTTGAACTCTGTGAAAGATGGCAGTGTACCTTCAGCTGAAGGCTGAGGTCCAGCAATTCATCCGTGATATGAAGAACAACTGGTGGGTGAAGAAGGTGCATGTGATCCAGGGCTACGCCAACCAGCATGACGTGTAACTTCTAGGCTACCAAGACAACTTACGGACCCTGTTTCATTGGACAAAACCCTCTCCAATCACAGGATGGCTCCTGGGTTCTCAAGGACGATGATGCCATCCATGTGCATATGAAGAAGCATTTCAAACTCCTGCTTAACCAGGAGCCCACCGTATCAGAGAAGACCCTCTAAGCTATCCCACAATGCCCTGTGGTGGATTCCCTTGGCAATCCACCAATCATCAGAGAGCTGAAGTGGGCCATCCAACAGATGAAAACCAACAAAGCCTGTGGGCCAGATGGTATACCCGCAGAGGACTACCATGCTGGTGGCTTCCGATTCATTTCATGACTCCCCCAGCTTTTCCTCTGCCTTTTGGGACAAAGAGGACATCTCCAGGGATCTCAAGAATGCAACCATTGTGACCATCTACAAGAAGGGGGACAAATCTGACTGTGGGAACTACAGGGGGATTTCCCTGCTGTCCATTACAGGTAAGATCCTGGCCTGCATCCTCCTGAACCAACTTTATCCTTTTGCCAAGGAGAACCTTCTGGAAACCCAGTGCGGCTTTCGACCATCCTGGGGCACTGCAGACGTGGTTTTTGTTGCCAGGCAGATCCAAGAAAAATGTTGGGCATGAAATCAAGAACTGTTCCTCGCCTTCATTGACCTGACCAAGGCATTTGATTCCTTATATTGTGAAGCCCTGTGGACCATCCTCCAATGCCTTGGCTGCCCACTGAATTTTGTCACCATGCTGAGACTCCTGCATAATGATATGACCACCACTGTCCTGTGGAAGATCTGAAACCAATGCCTTCTGCATCTGGACGGGGGTCAAACAAGGTTGCATAACCACCCCCACCCTGTTCACCGTCTACCTGACCATCATCATCCACCTCATTCAAGATTATCTACCATCCGGCATCAGTATCCAGTATCAACTGGATGGGAAGCTTTTCAGTCTTGGGTGCTTCCAGGCAAAAACAAAACTCACCACCAAGGACTTCCACAACCTTCAGTTTGTGGATGATTTCTGCATGATGGCTCACTCTGCAACCCTTGATCTCTTCAATGCTTTGTATAAGAGACTTTGCCTGTTCTTGAATGTGACCAAGATGAAGGTTTTCCACCAACCCTCCCCAGGCCAGCTGAACATTCCTTGCGCTATCTACATAGACAGGGAGGCTCTGAAGTACGTGGAGCACTTTCCGTATCTTGGCAGCCACCTCTCTCAATGGGCTACCCCTGATGAAGTCCAGCATCAGGTCAACTGTATCAGTGCCGCCTTCTTCAAGCTGTGACAACGTGTCTTTAAAAATAGAGATCTTTGTAAGTTGACGAGGGTCCTTGTTTATAAGGCTGTTGTGCTGACCACCCTCCTCTACTGCAGTGAAGCCTGGACCATCTACTGATGCCACATTAAGACGCTTGAGAGCTTTCACCAGTGGTGCTTGCATTGAATCCTGGGGATCAAATGGGAGGACCACTGCACCAATGTGAGTGTCCTCCATGAAGCTGCATCCATCCACATTGAAGCCTTGCTCTTGAGAAATCAACTCCGATGGAAGGGCCACTGCATCTGGATGTCCGAGAACCACCTCCTTTACCTGATTTTCTTCTCCCAGCTCTCCATTGGCCAACGCTCAAAGGGTGGCCAAGGGAAACAGTACAAAGAGATGCTTAAGGTTGCCCTCAATCATGGAGGCATCAATACCAATGGCTGGGAGGAGCAAACTGCTGATCTTTTGATGTGGCGCCACCTGGTCCACTAAGGCACATGCCACTCTGAGGCCCAAAGACCCGATACAGAGGTGGAAAGGGAGCAGCGGAGGAAGGAGGAGGCGGCCAACCCAGGGCTATGAATCCCACTCTCTCACGCAACAACATGCCCCCATTCCTGAAGAATGTGTGCATCTAAAATTGGGTTCCTCAGTCACCTGAGGATCCATCAAGCCTGACGGACATCATCCTTGACTTCAAGGGACTGCCAATGATGAAAGAGCAGAGAGCCCCAACCAGCCCAGCCCAGAGAGCAGGCCAGCATGTTGGGGGAGTCTGATTTATCTTAAACTAGCAAGGGGTCTGGGACAGACATTGCATAAGCCAGTTTGAGCCAAATCAGCTAAGTCTGATACTGCATTCAACCAGGTTTATCTCCAACCAGTTTCAGCCATTTTCAAACTGGTTTATGTGCACTGAACGCCTGTTCTCTTACAGGTTTAAGCCAGTTTCTGATCACTTAAATCAGTTTGTGTGTAATGTCTGTCTCTAGCCTAAGTGCAAATACCTTAAAATGGTCTTAGACCATCTGCTCCTTAGTGCATTAGTATATAGATAAGATATTCAAGAGCCTCTAACAGTAGGACAATTCAGCTCGAGGAAGAATAATTTTTTCAAATACTGAAATCTGTTTCATTTTGACCTGATTTTTAAAAAACCTTTTATATTCTACCCCTTGACTCTACTGATAAAACATTTGTTGCTGAGCTTATGTAAAAGCAGATATTTCTGAGTGGATTGACTAATTGCTAGCAGTACTACTACACATGACCTTAAGTCAAGCCCAATGAGGTCAGCGGAAGGACTCTTGCTGATTTCAAAGAGCCTTGGATTAGTTCCCACATTACTAATTGGTTACTAGAATGTACAGCTTTGATTTACAAGGTAGACACTATTCCAGTTTTAATGCGTTTAGTTAAAAATTCCTGACATTTCAGTTTAGCTGCTGTTAGATTCTCCTTGATGTTCCTCATGGCTGTCCCCTGTGCAGTAATGGCTAGATTTTAAAACCTGCCTATTCCATGTAAGAATCAATAGAACCTCATACGTCAGGTATGGGAAAAGACTAGCAGGGTTTCCACCTCCATTAGGAGTAAAGTCTGTACAGAATCACTCTTGTGATTTATGCAGTCTTTTCCAGTGAACACAACTGAGGAACAGATCCCTTGCTGGTGTAAGGTGATATGGATCTGTTAGTTAGCATATCATTTGATTCCTGCTAACAAGAGATGCGTCTCTGACACTGTATCCTCTAAGCCAAAGCCAAGACATTTCATAAACCTTTACTAGGGAGAAATGGATCACATTCAAATAAAACTATCAGTGTTGTTGAAAATGTAGTGATTTTTGCCTCTGAAAATATTCCTTTCATTTTTGCCAGGGTGTTTTAAACAAAAAACTCTGCTTTTTTTTTTTATTTGGTTTTTTTTGTTTGTTTGTTTTTGGGGGTTTTTTTGATTTTTTGGAGAGGGGGGCAGAGGTGAAGCAAATTATTTTTCTGTTATCTATTAAACTGTGAGGACCTAATATAGCTGTCTGGCCTGTATTTATCTTTTAAAATGCTCTGAGTTTTAGTGTAGGGCATTCTAAAAAGTACAACATTCAGATGATTCTGTTTTTTGGTCTCTGACTCAGCAGCTGCAGTCTTGGGAATACTTAGAATGTGAAACATTTCTTTATACACTGGAAATCACAGGAAAATAAAACCAGAGAAAAATAGGGTTGGCAGGGACCTCTAGAGGTTATTTAGTCCAACACCCTGCTCAAGGCAGGTACACCTCTAATCTATGCTGTTTCAAACAAATGTTAGTCTGCCTTGTGCTTACACTTCCAGTGAAAGATTGCACCACCACTCTAGGTAATCTATATCAGTATTTATCCACTCTCATAGTTAGAAAGTTCTTTATAATGGCTAGGGTGGCCATAATAACTTTAGGGAAGTCTGGGGTGCATAGAAGAGGGGAGGTGTGTGTGTGAATGCACCCTGCCCTCTGAAAGAGCCACCTGGATACCACGTGAAGAACTGCTGCAGTACAGACCCCCCCCCTCCCCCCCCAAATCGCACACCACTGGTTATGACATATCACCCCTCCGTTGAACCTGTACAGAAAATCCTCAAAAAACTGCAACCCATACTAGACAGAGACCCTATTCTTAAAAAGATCTTCCCAGAGCCACCCATCCTAGCCTTTAAACAAGCACCGAACCTCGCTAACCTTATC